>NC_057807.1:271582364-271881193 GCF_018294505.1 Triticum aestivum | reverse complement strand
TCTCTCTCTCAGCAAGATGTTCTTTTGTGGCCTTGGGTCCTTTGTTGGCCTCCCGGTAGTTCTCTTCTTGCGCCGATTAGAGAGTTTGTGTTGCCTGACATTCTATATTCTGCAACCTCCATCGGCCCTCATTGATCTGCAAGAAAGATAAATCTCAACCCGGTTCATTAAAATTGTTGGACCAGAAATCCGTTAGCCCCTTACCAGCCAAAATGGTCCTCGGTGATACAACACCCATCATCCTAACGAACTCCGTGAAAACCCATTCAAAGCTTTCAACATGTTCATTCCTCCCGATAGACAAGCTGCACGCCAAAGCAACCAACAAAAAGCACACTTTAGCCTCACGAGCGGATCAAATGTGGTGCCCAATTCTGGTTGACAACTTCGTTCCTGTCTTGTCCCGCGAAACCACGTGACTTTTCTAGGGCACCCATTGTACCAAGGCAAGGCGTCCGCTCTATTGGATTTGCTCCCACTCGAACCCACAACCCAATCAAACGCACAACAGACATCCCCAACGCCCACCGCCCGAACCAAAGAAAAGAGAATCAGATTTGCATTTAAAAGAATAACCACTACTCAATTTCTATCTTTTTCACATTTTTTCTTTTGTCTGGGTGCTATGTAACCTTCAGAATGTAACTATATATACTGTCGCAGACAAATCCAGATCAAGCTTTTATCTCTGTACTATAATTTCCCCCACATAATCACAAAAAAACTTGAACATACCTTTTTTTCTTTTCACAGGAATGGCACATGAATTAGAACAACTCGAATCGGCATGGCCAAACAGGCAACACTAGCTCTGCTTTTCTTACCCAATCCTTTTTTTGTGTGTCCAGCACAGATGCCCCCTACCCCCTAATGGCTAATTTTTCTAATTTGTATCCACACATTCAACCCACATACTCTGACCTGGTTTTCGTGCATCCATCAACAGGGATTCAAGCAAGCAATCTATGACATGCATCCCTAAAATTTTAATCACCCACGCCTCTAACCACAGTAACGTACATGAAAGCAGGCAGCATCACTGGCACCAACCAGAGGAACAACTAGTGGGCCTCACCATCCCAAAATAACAGTACACTCAACACATACACACGCGCGCACATGCTAATCAGGGAGGGAATACCTTCTAATCCAGCCCGGCCCCTTCAGATCCGGCTTGACCGCCGACTTGCCAGACTCAGCAGGAGCGCCGTCTCTGCTTCCCTCACCACCAGGGTCATCACAACTGTCGTTAGCAGCCACCAACGAATCTGTCAGCCCATCGGCTGCCCAGCCTTCGATCTCGCGGAGCCGCGGGGCGAGGCGTCCGACTGGAAGATCGGCAAGCTACAGGGGAAACCAGAGCTATTTTTTTATTTAGCTACACGAGAGATCTCCTCATCGGCGAGGAGCGGAGAGGAGACAAGGGAGTATGTGTTCGCATACGAATACGTCACCGTGTACCCTTGACGTCGGGGATGATGCACCGCAGCTCACGTCGAAGGAAAACCGTCCGGAAACGCGGTACGCAAGCAATCCGGCAGGCGCTTTTGAGGACCCGAAACCCCACACGCCCGGAAGGGACCCCGTCAGGGCGCTCGGCGGATATGGGCTGCCCTAGGTCGGCCTGACCACCCCTAGGGCCTCGAGGTTCGCCGCCCTACAAAATAAGAACGAACGAAGAACGAGGAAGAAGAAGAACAAGGGAGAAGGAAAAGTAAAGGTAAAAGATGTAGATAGATTTGTTCGATTGTGTGTTGTTGTTCAATCGGCCGTCATCTCTTATCTATATAAGAGGCGGATGGACTTCCCGTACAAGAAAGGACTTTCCTTGCCGTTCAAATCATCATAATCTGATCAAACTCGGACTTCTCACGACCTTCGGCCCGGATGTCCGGCTCTAGGTCTGGATGGTCCGGCCTAGCCCAGTTTTCTGACAGCAGCTTACTGTTTGGACTCTAAAATCCACGTACGACGTCGGATTTGGGCGAATTTTATATCAAAATCAACCGTATCGACAATACGCACAACTTTCGTGTTGAACACTTTTCGATCTGAGGTAATCTTGAGGGAGTTTCGGGCTGTTTTCTAACATCTGCAGCAGAAAAAACTGTCCGGATGTCCGAACTTCTACCCGGACTGTCCGGCCTCCATCCGGATCATCCGGGACTGGACCCAGATCATCCGGCTTCAGCGCCAACCTTCTGGTGTCTTTGTGCTTCAATTACTTGGATGATCCGGACCCCGGCCCGGATGATCCGGCCAAACATTATTGCAGCGCACAGTTTTGCCTATAACTTTTGCATACAACCTCGGATGTGGACGATTTGTATATCAAAATCATGCATTTCGAGAAGACAAAGAACTTTTCAGTTGTAACTTTTTCCATCCAAGGCCGTCTTAATTAGGTTTCATGCCATTCTTTAATCTGGTGTCAATACGAGCATCTCTAAGATTGGCATAATTTTTGCATCCGAGCTTTGTTTTGGACCATCTCTATCTTTATTTCGATCGGCTTGAAGAGAGCCATCCAGTGCTGACATGAACTCATAATTTTAACATCATCTCATTATAGCCTCAAGTCACTCTTTGCGATCATGCCATTTTCGAGCGTCAACACATGCCCCCCTGTTTTTTGGCAAAGCTAGCGTGCCGAAAAATAACTTGTACCATGTTGGTTCTAAGGACGATGTCAACACTCCATCGGCCACTTTGCATGTGCTTTGGGCGATAAATATATATCGGCCATTATTTGCTTGAATCCTTGATGCAAACTTTGGTGAAACCTTCTCAACTTCATTAATAATCTAATGATACAGTTCCATAGATATATATCTCAAGGTCATCCTCGGAACTATATTATTCACCCTTTTGCTAGGATTTGCAGATAATCAACAATAAACTTTCTCCAATCCTTACTTTCGCCTGCATAAGAAAAATTTATTAGTGGTCGAAGCGGTGGACTTCGGTTCGGCCTTACCTATTCTGACGAGACTAAGCATCGGCTATTGATAGAAATACAATGCACCATGAGTAACATAGTAGCCGAATGCTTGCTGTGCCAACTCTCTTGAATTGTCATGTATAGAAATATGAACAATTATAAAGCAACCCAAGGTAAATTTTGTATCTACACATACCTCAAGATAAACTATAAGTGATTTGTCAAAACATTGATAACTCTTGTACATTTGTTGCACTACTCATAACGAATCACCAAAAGCCTCAATATGTATAGCACCTATAGCAACCAAAAGCTCCAAACTGAATAAAATTTCATATTCGGCTGTGATTATTGTGCAAAAATATTTTAAGTGGCATGATGCTTGTTTTGGTCTCCTATTTAACTAAGGACGATGTTAGGATACCACACCGGCCATGCTTTGACATATTCTTAGGGCGATAGATAAATATCATACATTACCATGAGGTCCATATAGAATTCACCCACCAAAGTATGTATAACCGAAATAAACAAATGAAATAGCAATAAAATATTTCGGCCCCTTTGTATTAGCAACAAAATTATTACTAACCAAATGTATAGTGATTTGGTAATACCCTCTCATGATATAAAAAATTATGTTGCAACCATGAATTAAAATAAGCCCATTGAGGGTTACCAATCATACCTGATGACGAATTCCATGGCATAGACATTAATGGCATAATTGAAGAATATGGATAATGTGTACACCGAAGATGCTGAAACCTTCGGCGTAGTCCTTCATAGTTTTCACTCTTTTCCTTCTTCACCTTTGCCGCACTTCTTGTAATGGAAGCTTGCACATAATTCTTATTTGAGCACTTCCTTTGGAACCCATGCCATATTCCTTTCCTCAAGTTCTTGTGCACTAATTTTTTGTAATTTCTTCTTTTGCCAATATGATAAGCCGAGTGGGCACCCCGGCTGCGATTTTGTTTGAAGCAATGGCAATTCTTGTTTTGCCTTGTGCACTCTCAACTTCTTTTCTTCAGATTTGGCACTTTGACTCTCAATAATTGGTTGCTTCATCTCATTGTTTTGAGTAGCCAACGTCAACACTTTCACTGGCTCTTTCTCATTTGAGATCAAATCTAAAGTAGCACTCTTACGACCATATATTTTAACGTGGTTAACTTGTTTGACCACCTCTTTCTTCTTCCTTGAGCTCCAGACTGATTCCTTATGATTGAAATGGTCTTTAACATGTGATTGCTAAAATGTTGATCTTCTCGGAGCTGCATAACATTGGTGAGATGGTCTAAAATAAGATGGAGAATGTGCCCTTGTATCATACCTGTCCCATGATGGATATGGATCTACATGAGTATAGGGAGGCATCCACGGCATTGGCATTGGCGGCCCAAAATAAGGATATGAATATGTTGCATAAAAATTCTCGCTTTGCCAATATCGATCCTCATATTTGCACCTTGGGGGTGATCTTGGTTTCTTTGCATGATACGGCCGATAAGTATTCTCTTCACTCTTCTATTGATATTTATCCAATAGTTCAGCGAAGGTGATTTTTGATCTCTTACATTTGCACCTATTTCGGCCTTTGTTCTCTTTTGGTTCGCTTTCATTGAACATTGGATTTGCTTGCTACCCCCCAATCGTTGGTGCCTTCATTGTAGCTTTGACAGAATTCTCAGCCTCAAGATGGTGTTCATTATGCTTTTCAGCAACTTCTCTTCTTGAAAGCTTGATCCCGTCACCTGTAGTTTTTACCTTCTCTTTAAATGGATCGGCTTGAAGCAGCCGATGCATAAACTTTTTACCATCAGGACCAATCGGAATAGACTGGTCATCTCTTGGTGTCTCAGCAAATTTCAATCGTCCTTTTTCAATGGCCGATTTAACTATTTGACAGAACATATTGCAATCCTCAAAATTATGTTTGAACGAATGATGCAACCTACAATACATTCGTCCTTGGTTTGATGGCTTGATGCAGTGATCAAGAATTCTAATGTAATTATTTTTCAGCAACAAATCAAAGATTTGATCACACATGTTTGAATTGATGGTATACCTTTTGTTTCCTAGCCGATCTTGGTGTGCGAACGGCTTTGTAGGTAAGAAAACGAATGGTTCAAATTTAGAATCTCCCCATTCGTCTATGCATTGTGTTTTGCGCTCTATCTCTGATGTCTTTGGATAAGATATAATATTAGCATCGGATTTGTCAAAACAATTTAACCTTGGCTTTATATTTCTGAAACAAAAATAGTTAGAACACACATGTCTCAATTGAGACCAAGTGCAAGCCAAGTATGAAACAAGCAAAGCTACCCAAGTAGATATAAAGTTTTGATAAAGGAATGGATAAAACTTTGGCTGCAATAGTAAGTCACTATTGGTCTTTACAAATGGCACAATAGGTTGACTGGTATAGTCTATAATAATTTTATTGCTAACAAGTAAATTACCCTTCTTGATTGGTCTTTCAAAATTACTTATGAGAATTTTTCTTATAGAAGCATCGATAATAAAGTTGCCACCAAATTGAAAGATAAGCAAATCACTTGCTAGACATACCTCTTCAATTACGTTGGTAGAGCATGATGGTTGTATCACTTGAATAATACTTTGTTCCACTTTTGACTGACTCTCCAATGCCTTGGCATACTCTTTTTCTTTGATAGATTAGGTACACATACTATTTGATTCGACTTTTTCAATAACCGAATTTTCTTTGTTACCTGAATCAATACTTTTCTCTTTTTGAATTTGCAAGGCTTCTCGCTCTTGTCTTATTTTAGCCCACATCTCAGCTTGGCGACCTTTAAACATTTTCATCTCAATTTCCATCCACTCCTCATGAGATTGCCCCCAATACTTTGAGACTCTTTCAGCAATGAGGTGCCGAAACTTTGCAATTGTTTAGGGGGTACATTGGTTGCTACAGAACTAGGTGAATGCATCATTTGCACAACTCTTGCTTTTACAACAGCAAAGTCATGAGGCTTCCCACTTTCTATTAGTTCTTGACGAATAGAGTTGCACAAATCCCAAGAGAATGTAAGCTTGTTTTCAATTACCCAGTCTGGATACGGTTGCCCCCTAATAGCTCTAGACTCTTTCGACAATGAGATGTTGCCGAAATTCTGCAATTGTGTAGGGGGGACATGATATGGCACGGTAGTAGGTGAAGGCATTTGTGCTCCTGCAGAAGTTTCACTTATTCGACCATGACCATGAAGGTGCGAAGCTGAATTATAGACATCAACAGTTGTATATGGTGCCAAAAAATTAGTAGCATTAGGTGTAGCATATGATGTTTGAGGGTAATTGGCCAAATAACTAGTAGTAACATGGCCAATTCCCCTATCCACCGACACGTTTGGATTAACGTATTGCAAGTTATTTGCCGATGAATAAAAACTTGAAACACTTTGTTGCATACCATTGGAAGTTCCTACATAGGGTGTTCCAACTTGATTAACCGAATTCATCATGGTATTCATTGGCATATAAATTTATGGGGTTGCCGATGCATGGGAGTTGGGATACATATGCTGCATGTTGCTAAAATTATATGAAGTAGAATCATGGAGATTTTGTTGCATCGGCCCTTGCACATAATTAGATGCATGATTGATGAAACTAGGGCTAGCCGATACATTATGCTCATTAAGCGATCTAGCAACAATATATGAATTATTTTCATCTACAAAGGAGAATTGGGTATTCATATTACCTTTGTAGATCACAACTTCTTGATGACGATCTCTTCGTAGCAAGAACGGGCTGAAGACCGTTCAAAGCTTCGTCCCCAGCAGAGTCGCCAAAAAGTGTGTTCGCACACGAACACGTCACCGTGTACCCTTGACTCTGGGGGTGATGCACCGCAGCTCATGTCGAAGGAGACCCGTCCGGAAGCGCGGTACGCAAGCAATCCGGCAGGCGCTTGTAAGGACCCGAAACCCCACACGCCTGGGAGGGACCCCGTCAGGGCGCGCGGCGGCTATGGGCTGCCCTAGGTCGGCCTGACAACCCCTAGGGCCTCGAGGTTCGCCGCCCTGCAAAAGAAGAATGAACGAAGAATGAGGAAGAAGAAGAACAAGGGAGAAGGAAAAGTAAAGGTAAAAGATGTAGATAGATTTGTTCGATTATGTGTTGTTGTTCAATCGGCCATCACCTCTTATCTATATAAGAGGCGGATGGACATCCCGTACAAAAAAAGGACTTGCCTTGCCGTTCAAATCATCATAATCTGACCAAACTTGGACTTCTCACGACCTTCGGCCCAGATGTCCGGCTCTAGGCCCGGATGATCCAGCCTAGCCCAGTTTTCTGACAGCAGCTCACTCTTTGGACCCTAGAGTCCACATACGACCTCGGATTTGGGAAAATTTTAAACCGAAATCAACCGTCTCGATGATATGCACAACTTTTATGTTGAACACTTTTTGATCTGAGATCATCTTGAGGGAGTTTAGGGCTGTTTTCTAACATCTGCAACAGAAAAAACTGCCCGGATGTTCGGACTTCTACCCGGACTGTCCGGCCTCTATCCGGATCATCCGGAACTGGACCCAGATCATCCGGCTTTAGCACCAACCTTCTGGTGTCTTTGTGCTTCAATTACACGGATGATCCGGACCCCGGCCAGGATGATCCGGCCAAACATTGTTGCAGCGCACGGTTTTGCTTATAACTTTTGCATACGACCTCAGATGGGGATGATTTTTATATCAAAATCGTCCGTTTTGACAAGACGAAGAACTTTGTAGTAGTAACTTTTTCCATCCAAGGCTGTCTTAATTAGGTCACATGCCATTCTTTAATCTGGTGTCAATACGAGCATCTCTAAGATTGGCATAACTTTTGCATCCGAGCTTCGTTTTGGACCATCTCTATATTTATTTCGATCGGCTTGAAGAGAGCCATTCAGTGGTGAAATGAACTCATAATTTTAACATCATCTCATTATAGCCTCAAGTCACTCTTTGCGATCATGTCATTTTCGAGCGTCAACGGTATGTATGAAACGAACCTGCACGGGAAACACGGCGGCCGCCGCCGAACCAATCGCCTCGCTCTCCATCGCCTATCCCGATCCACACCCTGCCCCACACATCCTTTCTCTTTTGTGAATTTTACCTTTTTATTTTTTAAATTTCTGTCGGCAGCAAAGCCCTACCACGGCTCTCCTCGTACGAAAAAAAATATCTGGACCATGGTCCAGCTGTTGTCACATTCCTAGTTCGTCCTGGTTCCGTCACGCTCGTGGCCCATCACCAACCAACGAGTCTGACAGGCACCAGACATACGGAACTGCGTACTCCCTCGTGTACTTGGCATACGCCACTCAGGCGAATACCGCATTTTCCACGGATCGCCACAACGCTCATTAAATGCTACACACCTACCAGATAAAGCCCATCGAACGGCCTAGATAATATGACTATATGGTAGTATGGGCCATATCACTGTTCTCCGCCATATTTCAGCTGGACTCTACAGATATACCGAAAATTCCACATGGGTCGTACCTGCATATGCTCACATTGTCCTGTTCATTCCCAGACCTCGAGATTTCCACCAATCAATGTATAGGCAGTTGTATTTGATTTTCCCCCTGACTGTATGAACTGTGAGGAGGCCCACTGTACCATCGAATTTAATGAGCCATGTGTGCAGTTCGCCCGCACAGTCTCCTTTTGGTCTGAACTGGACCGTTCAACCACGTTCAACAGGACCCGGCTGTTCCAGCCGTTTGAGTTGTGCACCGCAAAATACCTGTTGATATTAAGTGGTTGTTTGGATGCCAAGGATTAGATGCAAGATTTTTTGAAAACCAGTTTTTAGAATATTTTTAGGAACAGACCTACTTTTTCTGCTACGATAAGCCTATACAATTTCTTGTTTGGATGGGAAGCAATTCTTTGTTTGGGCCATCTGTGACGCAGTTGCTTTGTGCTCTTTCCACGCGACACCATGACAATTCGTTTCACTCGTCGCCTCCACCTCATGATCAAGGTATGCATGCTTCCCGCGCTCCTGGCACCCCGCTCATCTACGCACACTATCATGCAAGAGGTTATCCTATGCAATACATGATCACAACGAGCACAACAATACCTTCGATGTGAGCAATGAACTTATGAGCACAACAACGGTGACCGGTGAGGACGCTGAACACTAGTTTCTCCGGATTTTGTCCAAAAGGACCCCCTGGCCAACCGAATTGTCAAAAAAAGACTACCCGTGGATAAATTTGACAAAAAAGACCCCCTGGGACGTGGCGGCAGGTGCGGCAGACGACACGTGGCACCTGCCGCCACGCCAGGAGGCAGCGGGCCCTGCCGCCACCGCAAGAGGCGGCCACCCAGGGGAAATGGCATTGCTGCAGTGCGAGTCGCTGCGACGGAACAGGACGGGCCAGGTGGGCCCTGCCGCCACCGCCAGAGGCGGCCTTTCCTGGCGCGGTCGCTCCCTGGTCGATAGGCCGTGCAGGTCACGGGCCCCGCCAGTGGGCCTCGCCGCCACTAGCCGAGGCGGCTGGCTGCTGCATGCGCGCGCGGGAAAAGAAGCGGTGCTGATTTCCGTGACTAACAACACTGATTTCGATGCAAACTCCGCTGATTCCCATGCTTCGAAAGTTGCTGCTGCAGCGGAGGTGACAACACCAAATTTGATGGCCATGCTTTCTTTTGCTTTCTGCCGCAAGTTCTAATGATCTGGAATCGGATCCCCGCCTGCCTGCGTGATTTACGCTTCCGTCTGTAGCCGAAGCGACAACACTCAGGCGTGCTTATTTGTACGCGTGATTTCGTGCCGCACACCGAAGAGCATTGATGTTGCTGCATGTGATGAGACACCACGATGCTGGAGTCTGAGGCCGCGGTTGGTGAGTTCTAACTCGTTTTGCCGACAAAACAATGCTCCTCTTCTATTTATACGCACAACTGCGACTCCGTGTGCATACACTCTCTCTCAGAAATCTCTGGTTGCCTTCTCTGCCTCTCTGCTCTCTCTAAGTCTATAAGAATACACATAAAGGAAAACTTGGTAGCCACTTTCAGTCGTGATTTTGGCTGATTTAGAGTTGGATTTAGAAGATGCTGAAATTGAAGAAAAGGTAGATTAAGGTAAGATCTATCCATTTTTGTTGGTTCCATTCACATGCGTGATGTTTTTGTTCTGTTTGATTAGTTCCTAAGTGTAATTGTATGTTGTTTTAGGCATTATTTCAGCAGTAGGAGGAGTCATTTGGAGTTTCTGGAGTAGGATTTGCCGTGCAAAGTGAAGTACGAACGGGAAGAACGAGGTATGAGCTTTGCAATATATGTTTTTTTATGCATGCACGGTGGTAATTAGTTAGTCTTTTAGCTCGTCATTAGCTATGCGATGTAAGTGCTTAGAGGTTAGAAAAATTTGCAGACGGTAGATACAACATTTATACTATTGTTTTAGAAGAGTAGGTTGAAGATGTTGTATCAATGTTAGCTGCGTCCATTAGTATTGAGATGTGAGAGAAGATGTTAATACGGTAATTAAGAAAAAAATTGCACTGCAATTGTTCATTGTATGTGGTATGTTATTTGATGTGGTATGTTTATTACTAAGTCTATAGTTAGGAAACCTTATGTCTACTTTGTTATGTCGCAATAATCTAAATTTTATATGTTAAGATTAGGTGCTAATGTACATGATGATGTATGTAATTAGGTAAAATAATTCATATTAGTAGCAAACAAGGAGGAGATGACGTGATTGAAGAAATTGTGTTTCCATCTTCGTTGTCCCTTTTGAGGTGATGACCACATACATGCAAGTGCTATTTTCCTACTTTTGATAGCAGAAAGAAAAATCCTTGTGTAATATTGATGTTCATGTGATAATAGGTTGACTCCGTTCACATAGTACTGGTGACGGATATTTATTCGAACTATTTTGACGCTTAATTGCATTCGCAAGCACATCCATATTGGAGCTAAGGTATAAATGACGCTGTAATTTTGTTAATATTTTTTATATTGTTGTACTATCGTGAATAATATGCATGCTGCTGCAAATATTATTATTTGTAAATAAATGATTGTTATCGTATGATATGAAAAAAGTATATAAAGCCGGAAGAAATTAAATGTTTTACTCATATGATATTAAAATGTTATTATCATACTATTATGTTTAGTGGTTGTTTGGATAGCGAGTAATTACCATCAGTTTTGTCATAACCTATTGTAAGAAAATTAGTTTTTACTAATATTCTTTTTCCAAAAGCTTAGTTTTTGCATGTTACGAGAACCAGTTTAGGATATTTTTGGGGTAATTAGAGAAAAGCAAACAGAGTTTTAGTTTGTGGCGCTCATAGACGAGTTTGTGAAAAAATAGATCTCTAAATACCCGTTAACCAAACAACCCCGAAAAGTCTAAGCAAATGATTCTAAAAACAAACCGAATATTTGTAACGAAAATACGATTATTATTTTAGTCGTATGATGTGTAAATGTTGTCATCGTACTACTACTAAATGTTCAGTTACTAATTGTTTGAAATGTAAACATGTATTTTGGTTAGGTACTATGGAAAATTTAGTAGTGTACTATGGGAATGTCTTACGCGACGGTCCTTTCGGGATGGATGTGTCCTTGTGCGAGTCGACTACATTTGTAGTTAGAGACATGGTCAACATGGGTTACGCAACTGTCAGAAGGTGCATTCGAGCGGTGTTTGGCCCAGGGATGCAGGGGGGAAAATGACAATGGAGGCCTTCGTCGCTGATGGAGGAAATGATGGGACAGCTGCCCGTTGGGGTTTGCGGCCTGTCACAGGTGATCAGTCGTGGGGGTCGTACATGAGGTTTGCAAGCAATCCCAATAACCCAGTGTTTGGTCAGCCGATGGTGTATGTGGAGTTTATTTCAATCACCGATGTTGCCGGATGCAGTAGCAGGGGCGGTGAGGTCGAGTTGGCCATCACATCAGCCCCTAGCATCGGCCCATCGGAACCGACGGGCGACCAGCCTGTGTATGCCACATGATATTGGTTTGCGGCCGTTGACATGAGTGAACATGTGGAGGGATTGCCGAAGGCGCTAGATGATGACGATCACTCTTCCGCCTCTTCCGAGTCAAACAGAGAAGAAGATGTTCCTCCACAGAGGGCGGTCGCGGCATCACTGCAACCTGGGTTGTTCCAGGATATGAGCATCACAAATGAATTTCACTCTGTTTTTGGCCTAGAAGCGAGGAGCCTGGAGGTTGGGCAGGTTTTCCCAGACAAGAAGTCTGCTTACCAGGCAATTAATAGGTATGCAATCGCCCTCCACCGCCATCATAAAGTGAAGCAGTCTGATAAAAAAGAGTTGAAGGTCATATGCATCCACACCACGAAAGGTTGCCGCGGAAGAGTTCTCGCTAGACTGAAGCCTGGGGTATGTCAGTCATGGCATATCACAAAAATAGTGCAACATAGCTATGAGCAAACTAGGACTCTTTCAAATCACCGCAATGTGACAGCAAGATATGTGGCACAGGTGATGGAAACGATTGTGCAGGGAAGTCTGAACATTAGTGTTAGGGCTTTGCAAAAAGATGCAGTAGATCAGATTGGCTTCCCTATCAGCTACAACAAGGCTAGGCGTGTGAAGGAAAATATATTCTAGAACTTGTATGGAACATATGAGGAGGCCTATTCTTATGCCCCCAGAATGCTTCATCAGATAGCAAGTGCCAATAGGGGGACCAAAGTTTGGCGGAGAGAACGTCCAAACCCAAAGAACCCGGGTGAGTTAATCCTGGACCGCTTATTCCGGGCATTCGCCTAGACTATACAAGCCTTCAGGCACTGTCGCCCAGTATTATCAGTTGATGGTACCTTTCTCACTGGAAAGTACAAGGGCACACTATTGGTGGCGATTGCAGCAGATGCAAATAATCAGCTTCTTCCTATTGCATAGCACTGGTCGAGAGCGAGAACAAAGATAGCTGGTTGTGGTTCCTGAGCTGCGTGAAGATGGGTGTCGTGAAAGAGCGTTTAGATGTTTGTATCATCTCTGATCGCAACACAGGATTATTAAGTGCTCGCGCATAAGTAAGGAGTCGTTAGAAGAGTGGGGGTGGCCGGATCTAGAGGGAAGGTGGTGCTTGCGGCATTTGGCAACAAACTTTTAGTCCAAATTCAAGAATAAGGATTGGTTCAAGTTATTCAAGAGGATGTGCATGCAGAAAACTGAAGCCAAAATGAATGCCATCTTGGCAGGTATCAATGGTGAGATCGAGTGCGCGGCCTTGCCGTAGAGAGAAGACCGGAGGGGTCGTAGGACAGCCATAAATTTGAGCCAGTGGATCGGCGAGAATTGCCCTGATTTGTACAAGTGGGCGCAGTCTCACGACACCGGGGCTCAGTATGGAATGATGACCAGCAACATGTCAGAGGTGTACAATGGTGTTCTTAAAGGGGTGAGAGCCCTGCCTATCATAGCCCTAATTGAAGAAACTTGGAACCGGATCTTGTCATACTTTGCAAACAGGGTTACCGTGGCTAAAGCACAAGTTGAATTGAACAAGCCATGGTCCGAGAAGATGCAAAGACATCACGACGAGAAAGCAAAGAAGTCCCAAAGCCATGGCTGCAGGAAAGTGGACGCACTTAGGAATAAGTGGGAGGTCAATGTGTGAGCCAAGTACGTCAAGGGTCACCATAGAGGATCAAAAAAGCAAGTCGTCACCCTCGGCCCAATGTCCTATGAGTGCACGTGTAACAAGCCCAAGCTTGAGGGCTACCCTTGTAGTCATGTGCTCTGGGCGGCTGCAGATCAAAAAATCAGTGTCAAGCCATACATATCGCCGTACTTGAACATGTGCAATCTGTACAACACTTGGAACGGTGAGTTCTGGGCCTGGGGCATTGATATGAACTACAAAATGCTGTGGCCAGATGGGCCGAAATGGGTTCCGGACGCCGACTTGATGAGAACCGCCAAGGGACGATGTATCTAGGCGTCATCGCAATGACATGGACCATAGCCAGATGGGAGAACCAAGGCGATGTCGCGTTTGTAGGTGTCCTGGACATTCACGTAGGGAATTCCCGTATTGAGCAAACAACACCACATGATGTTGATTTATCTGTACTCGCTATGTCTACTTATATTTGTATTATATTCTTATTAATTTAAATTGAATCTCTTTGTATTATTGAATCTCTTTGTGTTATTGTATTTATATTTATTTTAAATTGAATATCTTTGTATTATTGTACCCGTGATGTTAACTTCAGTTAATTAATGTAAATTATATCTCTTTGTATTTTTAAGTTATTTTTTGTATGTTTGTGTGCAGGTTATGGCTGAAGTGCCAGTGCTTTTGGAGGGGCCCCATGACACCGGCCACTGTTGCCACCTATTTTTGACCCCAAATAAAGAACATGATTATCGGAGTTTCAGACTTCGAACCATAAAGAAAACCTGGCCAATACACAATTCTTTGGTTCCTCACCTTGATGCTTAAGGACTACATGCTTTTGCTAGGCTCACATCATGCAAAGACCAGTTACGTTTGGACCCATCCCTTTTGACATCCCTCGTGACCGGTGGAGACCTGAAACTCACACCTTTCACTTTCGTTTTGGGGAGCTTGCACCTACACTGAAAAATGTTTCTATGCTCCTTGCTCTATGTTAAGGCATATCTCTCTCGATGTAGTTTTGGTGATTGATGACAACACGTTTGCGGACTAATCGTGTGCTTTGAGCATTTCAGAGATTCATCCTTTGGCACGAGACGATTCCTTCCCCTCGGAGTTTTAATCAAGATGGTGTAGCTCTTTCGTTTCTGTTTTGGTGGACTTGTTACATAGGAGTCACCGTACTATCAAGAGGGGGTCTGCTTTGGTAAGGCTAGGATGGAATCAACACGTACACATCCTTTTTGCGCCCACTGAGCCTTCCCATTTCGATGGAGGTTTTCTTCCCTTTCTATGAGTGTGATTTGGTCCCAGCGGTAGTACCGCGGTGCCCAGCGGTAGTACCGCTCAAGAGCCACAGGCGGCAGTACCGCTCTGCAGCGGTAGTACCGCCTATGGGTCCTCAGTCGTAGTACCGCTGCGATATCGGGCTCCTACCGCATCGACTCAAGGGGGTCGCCTCTCCTGTCGGATTGTGCGGGACTAAGCAGCGGCAGTAGAAGCGGTAGTACTGCTCGAGAGCGGTAGTACCGCCCTACCACCGCGGCAGTACCACACTAGGTCCGTCTTCTACCCATTTGCTTCCCCTCCCTGGCCGCGGCAGTACCGCAAGGGGGAGCGGTAGTACCAATGGGGCCAGCGGTAGTACCGCTACCCCCTGCGGTAGTACCGCCCTCTGTGGGGCTTTTTTGGGGGGTAACGGTTGGATTGTTCCCCCTCTATAAAAGGGGGTCTTCTTCTCCAAAGTTGACCCACCTCTTCCCCCAAGAGCTCCATTGTTGCTCCAAGCTCCATTCTCGCCCGATCTCTCTCCCTAGCCAATCAAACTTGTTGATTTCCTTGGGATTGGTTGAGAAGGCCCCGATCTACACTTCCACCAAGAGAAATTTGATTCCCCCCACTAATCCCTAGCGGATCTTATTACTCTCGGGTGTTTGAGCACCCTAGACGGTTGAGGTCACCGCGGAGCCATAGTCCATTGTGGTGAAGCTTCGTGGTGTCGTTGGGAGCCTCCATTTAAGTTGTGGAGATTGCCCCAACCTTGTTTGTAAAGGTTTGGTCGCCGCCTTCAAGGGCACCAATAGTGGAATTACGACATCTCGCATTGTGTGAGGGTGTGAGGAGAATACGGTGGCCCTAGTGGCTTCTTGGGGAGCATTGTGCCTCCACACCGCTCCAACGGAGACGTACTTCCCCTCAAAAGGAAGGAACTTCGGTAACACATCCTCGTCTTCACCGGCTCCACTCTTGGTTATCTCGTGCCTTTACTTGTGCAAGCTTATTTGTGTTGTATCCCTTGCTTGCTTGTGTGCTTGTTGTTGTTGCATCATATAGGTTGCTCACCTAGTTGCATATCTAGACAACCTACTTTGATGCAAAGTTTAATTTGGTAAAGAAAAGCTAAAAATTGTTAGTTGCCTATTCACCCACCCCTCTAGTCAACTATATTGATCCTTTCAATTGGTATCAGAGCCTCATCTCTTTATTAAGGACTTTGCCGTTCGAAGAGTATGGTTGATGAAAGTGCAACTATCCCTAGGTGGTTTTGGTAATTCATAACAACATATAGCTCATTGAGCTAATGCTATTCCAAGACTATTATTTCAGGAAAGCTCAATGAATGGCATGGCATGGATGATGAAAGTGGATCCCTCAAAATACTAAGGACAAAGGATTGGCTCAAGCTCAAAAGCTCAAGACTCTTCATTTTACATTTTAGTGATCCAAGATCACATCGAGTCTATAGGAAAAGCCAATACTATCAAGAAGGGATGAGGTGTTTCTTAATGAGCCTCTTGCTTCATGTGCTTAGTGATATCCAAAACCCTCAACTACTTTCCCACATCCACAAATGACCTAAACCTAAAGCCAAAATCGGTCACACCGATTCTTTCTATCCGGCGCCACCGATTCCAAAAGTCATAGCCACTGCCACAAACCCTAAGCAAATCGGTCTTACCGATAGGGATCTCGGCCTCACCGAGATGGGGTTGCAATCTCTCTGTTTCCCTTCGTAATGTTTCGGTCTAACTGAAGTGAGCGAGATTGCAATGTAAACTCTCTGTTTCCTTTTTGTAACATTTTGGTCTCACCGAAAAGAGCAAATCGGTCCCACCGAGTTTACCTGACCAACTCTCTGGTTAGCTAATTACAAAGTCGGTCTCACCGAGTTTGTGTAATCGGTCTCACCAAGATTACGTTATGCCCTAACCCTAACTGAATCGGTCTCACCGAGATGCATGTCAGTCCCACCGAAAATCACTAACAGTCACTAGGTTTACTAAATCGGTCCAACCGAGTTTAACGATTCGGTCCCACCGAGTTTGGTAAATTGTGTGTAACAGTTAGATTTTGTGTGGAGGCTATATATACCCCTCCACCTCCTCTTCATTCGTGGAGAGAGCCATCAGACTAAACCTACACTTCCAACTTACCATTTCTGAGAGAGAACTACCTACTCATGTGTTGAGGCCAAGATATTCCATTCCTACCATATGAATCTTGATCTCTAGCCTTCCCCAAGTTGCTTTCCACTCAAACCCTCTTTCCACCAAATCCAAATCCTACGAGAGAGAGTTGAGTGTTGGGGAGACTATCTTTTGAAGCACAAGAGCAAGGAGTTCATCATCAACGCACCATTTGTTACTTCTTGGAGAGTGGTGTCTCCTAGATTGGCTAGGTGTCACTTGGGAGCCTCCAACAAGATTGTGGAGTTGAACCAAGGAGTTTGTAAGGGCAAGGAGATCGCCTACTTCGTGAAGATCTACCGCTAGTGAGGCAAGTCCTTCGTGAGCGACGGCCATGGTGGGATAGACAAGGTTGCTACTTCGTGGACCCTTCGTGGGTGGAGCCCTCTGTGGACTCGCGCAGCCGTTACCCTTTGTGGGTTGAAGTCTCCATCAACGTGGATGTACGATAGCACCACCTATCAGAACCACGCCAAAAACATCCGTGCCTCCAATTGCATTTGAATCCTCCAAACCCTTCCCTTAACTTTCTTGCAAGTTGCATGCTTTAATTTCAGCTGCCTATACACTCTTTGCATGCTTGCTTGAATTGTGTGATGATTGCTTGACTTGTCCTGAAATAGCTAAAATCTGCCAAACTCTAAAATTGGGAAAAGATTAAGTTTTTAATTGGTCAAGTAGTCTAATCACCCCCCTCTAGACTTACTTCAAGGTCCTACAAGTGGTATCAGAGCTTTGGTCTCCATTTGCTTTGATTTCCATAGCTTTTGGTGGTTATAGCCTTGGTTTCACAACCTAGGAGAGTATGGCGTCTAGCGACGGAAATTATCACCGTAGAGGTCCTTACTTTGATGGTACTAATTTTGCTAGTTGTAAGCATAAGATGAAAATGCATATTCTCGGACATAACCCCGCCGTTTGGGCAATTATTTGTATTGGCTTGCAAGGTGAATTCTTCGATGGGAGAGAACCGAACCGTGAAGCGAATGCAGAAGAATTGAAGATGCTGCAATACAACGCTCAAGCCTGTGATATCATCTTCAATGGATTGTGCCCCGAAGAATTCAACAAAATTAGCCGTCTTGAGAATGCAAAGGAAATTTGGGATACTTTGATTGATATGCACGAAGGTACCGAGTCCGTCAAGGAATCCAAGTTGGATGTGCTCCAAAGTCAGCTTGACAAGTTCAAAATGAAGGATGGTGAAGGTGTCGCTGAAATGTACTCTAGGCTTGCACTTATAACAAATGAGATTGCCGGCTTAGGGAGTGAAGAGATGACCGACAAATTCATCATCAAGAAAATCCTAAGAGCATTGGATGGAAAGTATGATACCGTGTGCACATTGATCCAAATGATGCCAAACTACAAAAATCTCAAGACAACAGAAGTCATTGGAAGAATTGTTGCTCATGAGATGTCACTCAAGGATAAGGAGGAACTTCACAACAAGTCAAGTGGTGCTTACAAAGCCTCAAGTGAAGCCCCCACATCATCAAGTGAGAAACAAACCTTCAATGAAGAATTGAGCTTAATGGTGAAGAACTTCAACAAATTCTACAAGAGTAGAAGCAAAGAAAGAAGCTCCAAGTCAAGGTCTTATCATGACAAGAGATCTTATAGTCGAGAGCGCAATTGCTACAATTGTGGGAAGCCTGGACACTACTCCAATGAGTGTACGGCACCCTACAAAAGAAGATAAGATTCTCCAAAAAGAAGAAGCAAAAGAGAAGAATCACCACCAAGAGAGAGGAGGAGTAGAGATGATCGTTATGAATGAAGACCCTCACGGAGAAGCAAGGATTCGGAAAGGAAGGACAAGTCATCAAGGAGCTACACAAAATGAAGACATCAAGCTCATATTGGTGAATGGGTTTCCGACTCCGAATCCGACAATCACTCCGAGAGAAGCTATCACTCCGACTCCGAACATACTCAAGATGAAGGTGTTGCCGGTCTAGCACTTGTGTCAACCAACTCCTACGACATATTTGATTCACCAAATGAAGGAATTGGAAGATGCTTCATGCCCAAAGGTCCAAAGGTAACACATCCCGAGTATGTTGATAGTGATGAAGATGACTTGCTTGTGGATGATGATTTACTTGTTGACAACTCTAGTGATGAATACTATGATGAAACGTCAATTAATCATGCTAATCAAACGAATGCCAATGATAAGGAGAAAATTGAGCTTCTAACTAAAGAACTAAACACTCTTAAGTTGGCTCATGAAACTATCTTCGAAGATCATCGAGAACTTTTAAGGGCTCATGAGAAGTTACACTTTGAAAAGCTCAATCTTGAGCAAGAGCATGAGTTCTTAAAGGCAATCAATGATAATCTTCGCAAGAAAAGTTCTTCTTACATTGCCAAGCGTTACTCTTATCTACTTACATACCTCAAGTCAAGTCTAGTAACAAGTACAAGAAAGATACTTCCTCTAGTAGTAACAATAATAATGTTAAATCCAGTGTTGTTGCTTCTAGTAGTTCTCTTGATTCCACTAATGATTCTCTTAGCCAAGTTACACTTGAGCAAGAAAATAGTTTATTGAAGGGAATTATAGAGAAAGGTGTTTACAAGAGCCTTGCCGGGAGTAAGCAATTCGAGGAAATTGTACGCAAGCAAGGAAGACACCGGAAGAATCAAGGTGTTGGTTTTGAATGAAAGTTCAATGCCAATGGAGTTGAATGGGAGGAAGATCAATACCCCAAGACGAAGTTTGTTCCTCAACAAGAGAAGTATGATCCTACTTCCTTCAAGGGGACACAAGCTCAAGATGATCTTCCACCACAAGACCACAAGAACAAAGGCAAGGACAAGCTTCAAGAAGAGATTGATGCATTTGAAGAAGCACCTAAAGCCTCGTTCAGTTGGGTCCCTGTCGGTGTCAAAACCGGCGGATCTCGGGTAGGGGGTCCCGAACTGTGCGTCTAGGCGGATGGTAACGGGAGACAAGGGACACGATGATTTTACCAAGGTTCGGGCCCTCTCGATGGAGGTAAAACCCTACTCCTGCTTGATTAATATTGATGATATGGGTAGTACAAGAGTATATCTACCACGAGATCGGAGTGGCTAAACCCTAGAATCTAGCCTATGGTATGATTGTTGTTTGTCCTATGGACTAAAACTCTCCGGTTTATATAGACACCGGAGAGGGCTAGGGTTACACAGAGTCGGTTACAATGGGAGGAGATCTTCATATCGTATCGCCAAGCTTGCCTTCCACGTCAAGGAAAGTCCCATCCGGACACGGGACGGAGTCTTCAATCTTGTATCTTCATAGTCCGGGAGTCCGGCCGAAGGTCATAGTCCGGCCATCCGGACACCCCCTAATCCAGGACTCCCTCAGTAGCTCCTGAACCAGGCTTCAATGACGAAGAGTCCGGCACGCAAGTTGTCTTCGGCATTGCAAGGCGGGTTCCTCCTTCGAATATTTCATAGAAGATGTTGAACACCAGGGTAGTGTCCGGCTCTGCAAAATAAGTTCCACATTCCTTCGTAGAGAGAATAATATTCGTATCAATCGGACCTGCTGACGTATTCCGTGGCGTGACATCATGCCATAGCCAAGCTCTTTATTCATTTTATTGTTCCACCTCAGCGCGTTTAGCGAGGCGGTTTCCTTGGCACGTCTTGTCAAAGCAAAGATCGTGTCCCCTTATTTCGGGATTCTCATCAATACGGGTGTGGGTAACCCAACCGCGCCATTAACTGCGGCGCTTGGGGGATAAGGGAGTTTTATTAGGCCGGTGGGGGGCTCGTAGTTTCGGCCGCCCATATAAGGGGATAAGAATCCGCCCCTTCCATTCACGCCCTCTTCCTCCTCCGCTTATCTGTCCCTGCGCGCTCGAGCTCCAGCGCCCAAGCCCGCACTTCCCACCTCAACCTTCTCCAACCATGTCAGGAGCGGGAGGTAAATGGATGGCCTCCTCCGTCACGGAGGGACAAATCGAAAACCTGAGGAAGGCCGGATACTTGTCTAACAATATCGCGCACCGGCTCCCAGATGCGGGGCAACTCATCCCCACCCCCAGGACCCATGAGAGGGTTGTTTTTCTTCCCCATTTCCTCCGCGGGCTGGGTTTTCCTCTTCACCCATTCGTCCAGGGGCTCATGTTCTACTATGGCCTGGACTTCCACGATCTGGCCCCGAACTTCATCCTCAATATCTCGGCGTTTATCGTCGTGTGCGAGGCCTTCTTCCGCATCCAGCCCCACTTTGGCCTATGGCTGAAGATCTTCAGCGTCAAGCCGAAGGTCGTGCAAGGCCGACAGGCGGAATGCGGAGGCGCTTTGGTGGGCAAGATAGCCAACGTCACCTGGCTCGAGGGTGCCTTCGTGGAAACCATCAAAGGGTGGCAATCTGGGTGGTTTTATATTACCGAGCCGCGGGACCCCAAATGGGCAGCGGCCCCTGAATTTCAATCCGGCATCCCCACCCGGCTCACATCTTGGAAAGAGACGGGCCGGTCGTGGGGCAATCCGGAAGAGGTGATCGGAATCCAAACCCGCGTCCGAGACCTGGTGACCAAGAAGGTCAAACTTGTCAACGTGGTCCAGGTCATGCTCTTCCGCCGGATCCTCCCGTGTCAACGGCGGGACTTCAATTTGTGGGAGTTCGACCCGGCCCGGCACCAGACTCTGTCCCGGCTCTTCGAAACGAAGCACGAGGACGCTTGGAAGGTGCTTTTCAAAAGCTCCAAGGTCTCCCCTCCCATCACCGAGGACCGCGGGTTCTGCGCCAAACGTCAAGCCTCCGAAGTAAGCTTACCTTTAGTCCTTACGGGATATCCGCATTTCATAGTGTGACCTTATGTGGGATCTAAACTCCCATTCCTTTGACAGGATTGGAAGAGGACATCCGGACAGTTTGACTGTCCGGCCCCTTTGCTCGAAGGCCCAGTAGACGCACACTTAGCGAAGCTACTGGTTCCGGCACCCCATGTGGTGCCGGAGAAGAAGGCCAAGGAGAAGGCCACGGGGACCCGAAAGAGTTCCCGGCGCCCGGTGTCGTCGGATTTTCCCGACGGCTCCAACGCGCCCTCCGCCTCCGAAGATGAGGAGGAGGAAGAAGAAGATGCCTCTCCCCCTCCGACGGGGGGAGGAAAGAAGAGAAAGGCCGCCCCAACTGGGGAAGCCGGAGGGTCCAAGAAGGGGAAGCCCCTTCTGCCGGACTACGCCCCCGACGCCGAAGACAGCGAGGAGGACTGGCCCTCCAGGGTCAAGCCCCTGGCAAAATCGTAAGTGTCCGGCTACCCGAATGACTTACTGCACTCCTTTATTATTTGATAGCTTCTAACACCGAAGCTAATCATACAGTCCGCCCAGAGCTCAGCTTGGCGATTCGTCGAGCGGATCTCTGAATTTGTCGGATGTGAATAGCGCTTCACTTCCGACGGCCTCCTCCCCTCTCCCTACAAACGGCGTGGAGGTGGAGTCCCGTAGGGGACAAAATCAGGAGGAGGTGGTCCTAGAAGCGCCACAAGGCGACCTTACGGACTCCCAACCCAAAGGGGGTAAAACCCCGGAGGGATCTAAGTCCGGCCTTGGGCCGGACACTGCTACGGAACCATCAGTGGTTCTAGAGCCCGACAGGCGGCGCCTTCACAAGAAGGGCAAGTCCGCGATGGCGGCGACTTCCGTCCACCCGGAGGCGCTGGACAATTTGCTGGAGGCGCTCGACGGCGCCTCTATCGATGAAGAACACCGCACTGTTATGAGTGCGGTGATTTAGAAGGTTCAGTCCGCCAAGAGCGGACTGACGGAAGCCTGCACAAGCCTGTTAACGGGCTTTGAGGTATGTGTTCAAAAACATATATAAAAATGTTACCGCATAGACAGTAGCCCCCGATGCTTAGTTCGATGTTCGGAAAGAAAAGCCGAACTGAGGATCTTAAAAGATATACGCAGGAGTCTAATAGAAATATGTCAATATGGGAATGCAGGCAGCACTGCTGACCTCTGCCGCACTGATGGCGGAGGTCAATGCCTTGAAGGAAAGCCTCGAGCGGTCCGAGAGCGAGCTCGGCCGTGCCAAGAAGCAGCTCGAGGATAAAGAGGGTACGTAGCACCTCCTGTAAATGTATATAGAAATACTTGGTTGCATAATAATAATAGGACCAACGTTAATGTTGCAGGAGCCACGACCAAGGTGGCGACCCTGAAAGAGGCGGTTTCGAAGGCCGAAAAGAGTGCAGCCTTGGAGCGCACCGAGCGAGAGAAGCAGGAGGCGCGGGTGACGGAGGTGCGGCAAGAGCTCCAGGCTCTCGTGGAAAAACACGAGAGTTTGGAGCGTGACTCGAAGACTCGAGAGTCCGAGCTTGCCTTGGCTCTTGAGAGTGCCAAGACCGCTAAGGCCGAAGCCCAGAAGGCCCTTCAGGAGATCGAGGCGATGAAGAAGATAGCGGTGGGTAAGGCATCCTTTATGCAAAGCAAAAATATAAAAGTTAATTATCTGCTACTTACCCGAATCCAGAGCTCTCCAGGAGCGTTCGCCGATCTGCCCTGTAGTGTGTCTGATGCCGCCGCATACTACCCAGCCGAAGAGGGGAGCTCGACGGAAAAAGTGTTCTGGTCTCAGTATGCTGAGGCCGAACATCCGGTGCCCCTGAGCGACCAACTGAAGCAGCTGGTTGAGCTCCACAAGGTGGCCGAACAGGCCATGAAGGGCCTCATAGCTCGGCTGTGGCCTGGAGAAGCCATGCCTGGGAGCTACTTTGGTCTGGTGCGGCGGCTGGTGGACGTGTGTCCGTGGATTGAGGTCGTCAAGCGCTCCATTTGTATTGAAGGTGCCCGTCGGGCCCTTGCCCGTGCTAAGGTGCACTGGGGCAAGCTAGACGCGGAGAAGCTGTTGACGGACGCGCCACCGCCGGGCAAGGAGTATCGTACGCCCGAGATGTATTACAATGGCGTTCTGAAGGGTGCCCGCCGCATAGCAGATGAGTGCTCCAAAGATGTAATTTTTGAATAAACTCGCATTTGTTATCCTGTACGCTGAAGCTTTGTTCATATGCGTTAGGCAACGCTTGTTAATTTAAAATATTACCTTCTGTGCGTCCGTTTATCAAATCTGAGAGATGCAAATCATCGGCTTCGACCCCCATGCCACGAGCGCTGGGGTGTTCGGGATAAACCTGAGCGCTCTTGTTCCCATTCTTGGGTCCATCTAGGGAGGCGTTCAGCACAGCGAACCAGGTCGTCGGACTTATAATGCTTTATCACTCTCACTTAGCCATATAATTCTATAATTTTAAATTTCGGCGAAGCCCCTAGTGTTCAGAAGACCGAGTTCGGGGCGCTATCCACGCCTAGGCCGGGTAAGTCCGGTTCCTCGCTTGAAGCGGCATAAGTCTTTAAGGACTCGAAAAAACCTCGCGAACAGTGACCGGTCTCTCGCACTATCATGACAGTCAGTTTTAGCTTTCTCTACTGAGGTGTTAACCCAGCTCAACTGGGGCACAATCGCAGTAGTTCTCCCAGCGCTACCTTAGCCAACAATGCGGAACATAAGGTACCAAAACATGGGAGCCGGGCAAACCCAACTATAGACCAAAGACATGATTCGGAGTCGATGCATATAGTGCTATAAGTTCGGGGTGCCGCACTTGTTAGAGTGTTCGGTCTTCTCACACCACGTTATGGGGTATTGTAAGCCCCTGGTGTATTATCCGTGCCAAAGTGTACGGTTGCATAGTGTCATGACTGAACATGTTTGCATATAAAAATAGATAAGTACCATAATAGGTAAGAGCTATGTATTGCTTATTAAAAAAGGGCTGCTGCGAAAGCAGAACGATACAAAAAGTGCGGTAAGCAAGAGATGGGAGTATTTGACATATTCCCCTTTAGGGGCAAGCTGCAGGATTGTAAGAGAAACAGGTATTAAACTCGTTATAGAGACCACCTTGACCTTTGACGTGGCTTGCTTCCTCCCTGGCTATTGCATCGTTGGTTCGGCGATAGTATTGCCGGATAGGCCTTCCGAATAGTTGGGTCCTGAAAGTGTGTGAAAAAGGAAAACGGCGAAATAGGGAGCCCCCTAGTGCGATTGAGCCGCATTCTGGGTGTGCCGTTGTTTGTGCCCCTCCCCTTATGCCCATGGTATCTCTAAGGCATAATTATGTACGCGTGGTACCAGCATTGCCGTTTGGCAGGGGCTGGGGTCGGGGCCGCACTGCTATGCTTGCTCGGAACGTGCCAGTCGGATTTGTTGTAGGTTACTTCGGGCTCGCTTGACGTTATCCGGACGTTTGGCGCCTGGATTGGAGAACTACCTTGAGAGGCTACTATGTACTTCCGCCGCCAGGGCTGCCGTGTGCTCCTCCGTTCGGAGAGAGCGTTCTGTGTTTCCATTTACCGTGATGACTCCGCGAGGTCCTGGCATCTTGAGCTTGAGATATGCGTAGTGCGGCACCGCATTGAATTTTGCAAATGCGGTTCGTCCGAGCAGGGCGTGATAGCCGTTGCGGAATGGGACTATGTCGAAGATTAACTCCTCGCTACGGAAGTTATCTGGTGATCCGAAGACCACCTCTAGTGTGACCGAGCCTGTACAGCTGGCTTCGACCCCTGGTATGACACCTTTGAAGGTTGTATTTGTGGGTTTAATCCTTGAAGGATCGATGCCCATTTTTCGCACTATGTCCTGGTAAAGCAGGTTCAGGCTACTGCCGCCGTCCATTAGGACTCTGGTAAGGTGAAATCCGTCGATAATTGGGTCTAGGACCAGTGCGGCGAATCCGCCGTGACGGATGCTGGTGGGATGGTCCCGTCGATCAAAAGTGATCGGGCAGGAGGACCATGGGTTGAACTTTGGGGCGACTGGCTCCAGCGCATAGACGTCCTTGAGAGCATGCTTCCGCTCCCTTTTGGGGATGTGGGTTGCTTATATCATATTCACCGTCCGAACTTGAGGGGGAAATCCCTTCTGTCCTTTGTTGTTCGGCGGCCAGGGCCCCTCCTCGTCATCGCTATGTAGCCCCTTGTCTCTGGTCTCGGCACTTATCTTGCCTGCCTGCTTGAACACCCAACAATCCATGTTGGTGTGATTGGCTGGCTGTTCGGGGGTGCCGTGTATCTGGCACAAGCGATCAAGTATCCGGTCTAAGCTGGATGGGCCCTGAGGGTTTCGTTTGAATGGCTTCTTCCGCTGACCCGGTTTAGAGCCTCTGAATCCGGCATTGACTGCCGTATCTTCAGTATTTTCACCGTTAATGTGGTGCTTATGCTTGTTGCGGCGTGACCTGCCGTTGTTATCCTTGTTATCCAAATTGACGGGGCTCTTGCTTATGTTATTGCTACGAGCTAGCCAGTTGTCTTCTCCCGCGCAGAAGTGGGTCATGAGTGTCGTGAGGGCTGCCATAGACTTCGGCTTTTCCTGTCCTAGGTGCCGGGCAAGCCATTCGTCTCGGATGTTGTGCCTGAAGGCTGCGAGGGCCTCGACGTCTGGACAATCGACTATTTGGTTTTTCTTGATCGGGAACCGTGTCCAGAACTGTCTGGCCGATTCCTCTGGTTGCTGGATTATGTGGCTTAGGTCATCGGCGTCTGGTGGTCGCACGCACATGCCCTGGAAGTTGTCAAGGAATGCGGATTCCAGGTCCTCCCAACAACTGATCGACTCTGCTGGCAGGCTATTAAGCCAATGTCGAGCTGGTCCTTTAAGCTTGAGCGGGAGGTATTTGATGGCGTGTAGATCATCGCCACGGGCCATGTGGATGTGAAGGAGATAATCCTCGATCCATACCGCAGGATCTGTTGTGCCATCATATGATTCGATGTTTACGGGTTTGAAGCCCTCGGGGATTTGATGATCCATTACTTCGTCTGTTAAGCATAGTGGGTGTGCGGCGCCCCTGTACTGAGCTATATCGCGACGCAGCTCAGACGAGCTTGGTCTGCTGTATTCGGCCGGGCCATACTTATTATGTTCGGCGTGACGGCTAGCGTCACGTGAAGCAGGGTGCCCATGCGATCCGTAGATCGATCTTGTTTGCCTTGCCTTATTCTCCAGGATGTCTCGCAGGTCTGTTGCGTCTCCCCGTACTCTGGTATGTTTTGAGCAATGTCGGGGTGCGGCTTGGGTCGAGGGCCTGAAGGCCTCTCTATCGCGGCCACGGGGTGACCGATCGGGTGCATCGTACGCTGGTGATGTAGGTTTAGTTGCTTGCTCCTCAAGTTGGGGAAGCAGCCTGCGCTTCGGGTAGCTCTTGGATGGGCGTTCTAGTTTATACTCTTCGGCCGCCAGGACTTCGGTCCATCTGTCGGCTAGCAAGTCTTGGTCAGCTCTAAGCTGCTGCTGTTTCTTCTTGAGGCTGCTTGTCGTGGCTACAAGTCTGCGTTTGAAACGCTCTTGCTCGACGGGATCCTCTAGCATGACTAATTCATCGTCGTCGAGGCTTGCCTCGTCTTCGGAGGGAGGCATGTAATTGTCGTCCTCATCCTCTTTGTCGGTCGCTCTCTCATGAGGGCTGGCTCCTTCGTTCTCCTGCACTGAATCCTGCTAGAGGGGGTTGTCTTCGGCACTGTCCGGTGTATTGTTATCTCCGGTGCTGGAATCGTCGTTTTTGCTTTGGCGGGACTTAGAGCGGCGCCGCTGACATCGGCGCTTGGGTTGCTTCTTGGAGGGGTCATCCTCCGTTTTCTCCTCGCCATCCCCCGCTTTAGGGGTGTCCACCATGTATATGTCATATGACGAGGTGGCTTTCCAGTTCCCTATAGGCACTGGTTCTTGATCGTCTCCTTCATCGGTGTCCATGCCGTCGATGTCTTCGGAGTCGAAGTCGAGCATGTCGGTTAAATCGTCGACAGTGGCTACAAAGTGGGTGGTGGGTGGGCTACAAATTTCTTCGTCGTCCGCGTCCCAACCGTGTTGGCCGTAGTCCGTCCAGGGCTCTCCTGACAAAGAGAGAGACTTTAACGAATTCAGGATGTTGCCAAAAGGTGAGTGCTGAAAGACATCCGCGGCGGTGAACTCCATGACCGGAGCCCAATCGAGCTTAACCGGGAGAGGTGCGGGATTTACGGAGTCCGGATCAAAGTCCGGCACCTCGGAGTCACGGCCTTGCGAGGGACTAGGCCGGTATCCGGCTCTATCGCCATAGAGATTGCAGTTTCCGGGGTGGCATCTAACCGTCCGTCCCCGACTGACGTAGTGGGCTCCGAGCTAATGGTCGGAGCGGACACCTGAGCGGCGCTCTGGGCGTTGTCCGATGACAGAGCCAAATCGTTCCCATCATCACAGTGTGGCGCGCCCGGTTGTGGCTCGAATCCGTCGACGATCAAATCCCCGCAGATGTCGGTCATGTAGTTCAAGCTTCCAAACCTGACCTGATGGCCAGGGGCATAGCTCTCGATCTGCTCCAGATGGCCGAACGAGTTAGCCCGCAGTGCGAAGCCGCTGAATACGAAGATCTGTCCGGGGAGAAAAGTCTCATCCCGGACCGCATCGCGATTGACGAGCGAAGAAGCCATCGGGCCTAAAAGGCGCCTACACAGAGGAACTCTCAATGAAAGCACCAATGTCGGTGTCAAAACCGGCGGATCTCGGGTAGGGGGTCCCGAACTGTGCGTCTAGGCGGATGGTAATAGGAGACAAGGGACACGATGTTTTTACCCAGGTTCGGGCCCTCTTGATGGAGGTAAAACCCTACTCCTGCTTGATTAATATTGATGATATGGGTAGTACAAGAGTAGATCTACCACGAGATCGGAGTGGCTAAACCCTAGAATCTAGCCTATGGTATGATTGTTGTTCGTCCTATGGACTAAAACTCTCCGGTTTATATAGACACCGGAGAGGGCTAGGGTTACACAGAGTCAGTTACAATGGGAGGAGATCTTCATATCGTATCGCCAAGCTTGCCTTCCACGTCAAGGAAAGTCCCATCTGGACACGGGACGGAGTCTTCAATCTTGTATCTTCATAGTCCGGGAGTCCGGATGAAGGTCATAGTCCGGCCATTCGGACACCCCCTAATCTAGGACTCCCTCAGTCCCCAAGACTACGTCAAGTTCTACTTCATCAAGTACAACTACAACTCCAAGGATTCCCATCAAGATGATGTGGATCCCGAAGAAGAAGAACTAGAGAGTTCTTGAGGGTGACTCCACCAACATTCTTCACTCATATCATTTTGGCAAGAACAAGTGCAATCAACTTTCACATCTTGCACTAGTTCAAGGAGTCACAAACCCTCTTGTTGGTAAGGCAAGGGACAAGGTAACCTAATGTTTTCATGGACATCATCTTGTGTGTGCATCACTCTATGTCTATGGATATTCTTGTTTGTTCCTTGTGGGACTAACCCATGTAGGCAAGTTGAAAGTGCAACTCACTCCAAAGGATTGCTCCAAATGATCTACATCAACATTGAGCATCTACATCTTCAACACCTACATGAAGTCATCATCGACAAAACCCAAGGTTAGTTCATCCCTCTAAGGGGGGATCTCACATCTAGGGGGAGCTTAACTCAAAGAATTGAGTCAAAGCAACTCTAATGGTGTGAACACATTAATGCATTATGTAAAAGTGGTAACCCCACTTGATCTTAAATGATGAGTATGACCTATGATCAAATGTTCTCATTTGACTCCTAAGTCAATATACTCATATATAGATGACCTAGTCATCGCCAATTGTTTGATAGATGCTAGAATTGGTTGTGCATGCTTTGCCACATATTTCATTTGCCATCTTATTGTGTGAGCATGTTGGTGCATATTTTTACTCATTCAAGGACATCCACTTGTTGTTTTGACTGTTTGGTTCTTTCTTCGTTTGGCCAAGTGGATGGACAAGAATGCCTAAGAACCTTCTTTAGCTATCTATGCTTTTCTCGTCTCAAACTCTATTCATGCTACATCACAAAATTTGATCAAGTTAGATTCGAACCACTCTGTGTGAGGAGCACTCGGAGTCCCCGATTCGTCATAGACTTAAACTCCAAAACCTCTTTGTGATTCTCGGTCTGACCGATTCCTCCATTTCGGTCCTACCAAGATCATTAAGTTGATCTGAGTTTTCAATCTCGGTGCAACCGATTTGAACTTTTCGGTCTCACCGAGTTGCTATAACTGAACACAGTTATGCATCTCGGTGCCACCGAGTTGTTCCACTCGGTCACACCGACAGGGTCAGGCTATATATAGCCACGGGCAAAATTTTGGAAATTTCTCCGAAACCCTTCGCCCGCGCAATAGCTCGATCCGCCATCGTGGTCTCCGGATCGTCTCCTCATCGCCAGCAGCCTCCTGTCATTGGTCTCCGCCGCCGTCAATGGATTTCGTCCCCACCGTTGCCGTCGTAGCAAGTCCACTGCCAAGTTAGGGTATGGACTTGATCTTTGTGCTATCCACGTCTGATTCCTAGCACATTGTTTTCTTATTGATTCTTGCCACAATTGAAACTCTTCTATCCAGCCAAAGTAGTTCATTGATTAGATGTGATTCAAATTTTTAGGGTTAGGTTTCCTCCGAAACCATCTCGGACCCACCGAGTTGAAAAACTCGGTCTCACCGATTTGGCTTATGCCATTGCACTAGTGACTCTCGGTCTGACCGAGAATTACTAATCGGTGCGACCAATTTTAGGATTCAGTGAAACCCTAGCAATCTCGATGCCACCGAACTGTGACTCGGTCCAACCGAGTTCATCATTTTAGGTTCCAAAAACTGCTTCGGTATTACCGAGTTTTAAAATCGGTTGATCCGAAATGCTTTCTGTGGAAAATTAAAACTGAACTTTTGAGTCATTCTTTTGCAAAAACCTCTGCATTTTATGATGCTCATCTTTTCTATCTCATCTATAACTCTTCACAGGGTCAGCAGTCAGCTTTTGCAGAATGTCTGATCAAAGTGACAGCCAGAACAAGACAGAAGAGCAGATGGACTTGAGTGAGGGCACTAGTCCCTCAACTTCAGATGAAGGGAGCAGAAGTACTCCTAGCAATTTGCCTAAGGCTGCAACTAGGCAAAGGAGGAAAAGAACTTCAGATTCAGAGGATGAAGATTACAGGGCTGAGGAAGATGAGGCTACTTCCAAGAAAGTGGTGCTCAAGAAGGAAATTGGCTCAGCAAAGGATATAAAGCCACGCATGAAAATTAAAAGGCCTGCAAGAAGGCAACCTATGCCCAAGGCCAGAGCATCAACTCAACTGCCTGAAAGGCCTGATCCCAAAGAGCCAGCTGATGAAAGGAAGAAGAGGAAGGAAAGGGTCAAGAAGACCATAGCCAGAGTTGTTGGGCAACCTTCCATGATGGAAGAGGAAGAGCTTGCTGCACCAGCACCAAAGGCACCAAAGCTTATGGGTGATGCAATCGGATCAGGGGCTGCAACATCTAAGCCCAAGGAAGCACCCAAAGCTGCCCCCAAGGCCAAGTCTGCACCAAAGAGGAATACCAGGAGTATTCCAGCTACTGAGAAGAACAAGGCCCCAGTGCATGAGGTTGCCGAGGAGGAAGATGAAGAAGGACAAGTTCTAAGGAAGCTCAAGCCAAAGATACCAGACCACAATGATGCTCATCCTGTGGCTGAGGACATGAGTATCAGGAAGGATTCAGGGCTGAGACTGTGAAGGATGGAAGATCCATATGCCACAAGGAGAAGAACTACTGTTGACTACAGGTTCCACACAAAGGAACAGCAGGACTTCTATGAAACAATTCTGTTGGACAAGAAACCCATAGTCTGTGATATGAGGTGGGTTGACTGGGAATTCATCAAGGAAAATGAACAGCACTATCCTGGAGTGCAAGACAGCTTTGTTGCTTGTGGAGTTGCAGATTTTGTTGGACAGAAGTTCACCAACTGGAATGATGAGCTTATCATGCAGTTCTACTCCACAACACACTTTTACCCAGATGGAAGAATAGTTTGGATGTCTGAAGGTACAAGGTACCAGTCCACTATTGAAGAATGGGCAAGTCTGATCAAGGCCCCCAAGGAAAATGAGCATGACCTAGACATTTGTGCAAAGAAGAAGATGGGTCACAATTCAATGGCTCACATGTACAAGGAAATTTCAGACAAGGCATTAGAGACTCACAAGTTTGGATCAGTTCACTTTCTGCTGTCAGGGTTGCCAACCATAAATTGGATTCTGAGGCACACTTTGTTGCCCAAGTCTGGTGACCATAACATGATCAGAGGGCATGCCATCAACATGTTGCATGTGTTTGATGTGCCACAGAAGTTCAAAGTCATGAGCCTGATCATTGAAACAATCAAGAGGACTGCAGCAGATCAGAAGAGGAGCTGTGGATATGCACCTCAGATTCAAGAATTGATAAACTCAAAGATGGGCACAGGAAAATATCAGTTGGATAAGGAACACTTTCCACTTTATCCAGACTTTGAGGACAATGAGGTTGTCATGAATGAAGATGATCCACAATCAATTCAAGCTCAGGAGAAGAAGGAGAAGGCAAGGAAGGAGAAGGCTGCCAAGATGCCAACTCAAGAGGAGGCATCTGAGTATTTCTTGAAAAACAAGCAGGAGCAGCTTGGTTACCTTATAGCATCATCTCTGAGGATTGAGAAGGAGTTGGCCACCTTAACTTAGAATCAGGAGAGCCTGGAGAGAATCATGGAACAAAAATTCTATGATCTAGATGTCAAGGTAACTGAGATTCAGTCCGTTGTGGAGCAGCTACAGGATGACATGCAGGAGAGGAAGGGCAAGACTACCACAAATGTCTTTGCCAGAGTGCCCAGAGCCCAGAGGTCAGTTGCAGTGCCAGTGCCAGACACTAGAGCAACATCTTCAGCACCAGCTACTGCCCCTTCAGCTCCACTGCAACCAACATCAGCATCAACTCCAGTAACCTCTACATCAACTGAAGCCTTCGTCCGAGTTATCAGGACACCACCACCAGAAGATCAAGCCTGAGAGTCGATCTAGCACTATGCATTTTCTATGAACTTTTTGGTAAATTGTTGCCAAAGGGGGAGAAAAATGTATAGATCACAGGCTTCGAGAGAGAGAGTGTTGCTTTTGTTCTCTCTTGCTTTATTTGATCTTTGTTTGCTTTTGGTTGAGATACTATGCTTGTGAGACATTGATGATCATGTGTTTGATCATAAGCTACACTTATGCATGCTTGATATTATCTTATCTATCTTATGTGATCATTCACTATGCTTGGTGATGAGTGCATGTATTCATTGTTTATTATTTTGAGCGCTCCACCAAGATGTATGTGACATGGAAGAGTAACCCATGAGCCTAATTCATTATGCATTTCCAGTCCAAAGCAAATCTAAAACTATGCACAAATTTAGGGGGAGCTCTTGCTTATCACATACTTCTCAAAGCGACGATGTTATTTAAATTTTATTATCATTTGTCGAAGCTTTGATCTATATGTTGTCATCAATTACCAAAAAGGGGGAGATTGAAAGTGCAACTATCCCTAGGTGGTTTTGGTAATTCATAACAACATATAGCTCATTGAGCTAATGCTATTCCAATACTATTATTTCAGGAAAGCTCAATGAATGGCATGACATGGATGATGAAAGTGGATCCCTCAAAATACTAAGGACAAAGGATTGGCTCAAGCTCAAAAGCTCAAGACTCTTCATTTTACATTTTAGTGATCCAAGATCACATTGAGTCTATAGGAAAATCCAATACTATCAAGAAGGGATGAGGTGTTGCTTAATGAGCGTCTTGCTTCATGTGCTTAGTGATATGCTCCAAAACCCTCAACTACTTTCCCACATCCACAAATGACCTAAACCTAAAGCCAAAATCGGTCACACCGATTCTCTATCCGGCGCCACCGATTCCAAAAGTCATAGCCACTGCCACAAACCCTAAGCAAATCGGTTTTACCAATAGGGATCTCGGTCTCACCAAGATGGGGTTGCAATATCTCTGTTTCCCTTCGTAACGTTTCGGTCTAACCGAAGTGAGCGATCGGTCCCACCGAGATTGCAATGTAAACTCTTTGTTTCCTTTTTGTAACATTTCGGTCTCACCGAAAAGAGCAAATCGGTCCCACCGAGTTTACCTGACCAACTCTCTGGTTAGCTAATTACCAAAGTCGGTCTCACCGAGTTTGTGTAATCGGTCTCACTGAGATTACGTTATGCCCTAACCCTAACCGAATCGGTCTCACCGAGATGCATGTCAGTCCCACCGAAAATCACTAACGGTCACTAGGTTTACTAAATTGGTCCGACCGAGTTTAACGATTCGGTCCCACCGAGTTTGGTAAATTGTGTGTAACAGTTAGATTTTGTGTGGAGGCTATATATACCCCTCCACCTCCTCTTCATTCATGGAGAGAGCCATTAGACTAAACCTACACTTCCAACTTACCATTTCTGAGAGGGAACTACCTACTCATGTGTTGAGGCCAAGATATTCCATTCCTACCATATGAATCTTGATCTCCAGCCTTCCCCAAGTTGCTTTCCACTCAAACCCTCTTTCCACCTGATCCAAATCCTATGAGAGAGAGTTGAGTGTTGGGGAGACTATCTTTTGAAGCACAAGAGCAAGGAGTTCATCATCAACGCACCATTTGTTACTTCTTGGAGAGTGGTATCTCCTAGATTGGCTAGGTGTCACTTGGGAGCCTCCGACAAGATTGTGGAGTTGAACCAAGGAGTTTGTAAGGGCAAGGAGATCGCCTACTTCGTGAAGATCTACCGCTAGTGAGGCAAGTCCTTCGTGGGCGACGTCCATGGTGGGATAGACAAGGTTGCTACTTCGTGGACCCTTTGTGGGTGGAGCCCTCCGTGGACTCGTGCAGCCATTACCCTTCGTGGGTTGAAGTCTCCATCAACGTGGATGTACGATAGCACCACCTATCGGAACCACGCAAAAACATCTGTGTCTCCAATTGTGTTTGAATCCTCCAAACCCTTCCCTTTACTTTCTTGCAAGTTGCATGCTTTAATTTCCGCTGCCTATACACTCTTTGCATGCTTGCTTGAATTGTGTGATGATTGCTTGACTGTCCTAAAATAGCTAAAATCTGCCAAACTCTAAAATTGGGAAAAGGTTAAGTTTTTAATTGGTCAAGTAGTCTAATAACCCCCCCCCCCTCTAGACTTACTTCAAGGTCCTACAGTTGACACCATAGACGGTGGGGAGGAGCACTCTGGTGTGAATCCGAGCTCGTCTACGGCCGATGGGGGAACCGCGGTTTCTCGTGAAGAATTCAATGTGGCTTTGGACACATTGAAAACCTCCATGACAACCGAGGCTGAAAGCATGTTTAATAAATTCTTAGAATGACTTAAACTATCTACCTCACCGATGAAAGTGGGTGATCCCACTAACAAGGTGACGGATGCTAACTCCGACAAGGGGGGGCTACTAGTGAAAAGGGTCCTTCTACTAGTGGTAGAAATGGCACCGGCATCTTTGCCCATGTGGAACCTCCAATTTATGGATGACCGATTCCCTCTACTCATTTAAATCATGTCGGCCCTCCTCCTAAGATTGTGAAAAATGAGGACTTTGATTCTTGGCTTTATCTCTTCAAGCGTCATTTAAATCACGTGAATACTAATCTTTGGGGAATCATTGAAGAAGGTTTCTATCCACATGACCGAAGCAACTTCACCCCTAGAGAAGCCGTGGATAATCAATTCAATGAGAATGCTCTCTTCATCATCCAAGATGCAGTTCCACCCCCTCATCTTTGACCCTTCGCTATGGCCAAATATGCATGGCATTGTGTTGTTTCCCTTTATAAGGGAAGCGCGAGCATTCAACGCTCCAACTATGAAGTGGTGCAAGATGAAGCCGATGAGTTTGCAATGAAAGAAGACGAAGAACCTCGTGAGCTCTTTCGGAGAGTAACCTAACTCGCGGTCTCACTCCTAGATCATGGGAGCAAGGACACGGATGACAATTGGATCAAGCGCAAGTTCCTCAAAGCAATGATGCCTTACCACAAGGTCATGTCCTCCGTCATCCGTCAAAGACCGGACTTCCACTCCTTGATCCCAAATGAAGTGTTGGATGAGTTTGTGACAATGAGGATCTTGGACAAGACCGCCGACAACGCGATGTTGCATTCTCAAAGAGAAAGGAAGCCCAACCTTGCCTTGAAGGCCAAGGTTATTGTGGAAGAAGAGGAAGAAGAGGAAGATGAGGAGTGCAACCCCGAAGATACAAAATATGATTACCATGAGCACATGGCTCTTGCCTCAAGGCAATTTTGGAGCAAGAAGAACACAAGGCCCAACTTCAACAAGAACAACTCAAGTGAGTTCAAGGGCAAGCAACGTGTGAGAACATGTTACAATTGTGGCAATGTGAGCCACTTTGTTGTGGATTTCCCTTACGAGAAGCGGGAAGACAATGGTGGCAAGCTCATCCGAAAAGACAAAGCCAAGTCCTTCCCCAACAAGAACAACTTCACCAAAAAGACTCCTACTCGAGGTTTGGTGGTGCAAGAAGAATATCATGAGGATGACGACAATGATGAAGATAGTGAGTCCATGGCCATGGCCTTTGTTGTCATTGCCACAACTCCACGGGTGTCCCTCTTCGACTCACCCAATGAGAACATCACCGCCAAGTGTCTCATGGCTAAAGCCACCAACAAGGTAACCCCCAACATAAAAACCACCATCATTACTAATCCCTCCTTGATGGATGGCATTTATGAAAGTGAGGGGTCTAATGAGGAAGTGAATGAATTTGAGTCTTTTATGAGTAAGCTCAAGGGCAAATCCAAGAAGCACTTCGTTGCTCTCTTGGAACAACTTGGTGAAGCCAATGACATGATCGAGGCTCATGAAGAAACCATCTCTAAGATGGAAGGTCATAATCGTGACTATGCCGATGAGATATGGGATCTCTCTAACACTCTTGAGGAAGAGTGTGGGCATCGTTTGGTTCTTGAGGAGTCACACAACGATGACCATGCTAAATTAAAGAAAGATCTTGATCATGCTCGTGTTGTATCTCGTGTGCTAAATTCCGAGAAGGCTAAACTTGGGGTTGACCATGCTAGACTCAAGGAGGAGTTTGATTTACTCGACAAGGCCCACAAGGTCTTGAAGGGTGCTCATGCTAGCCTCAAGGAGTCTCATGATCAACTCCAAGTGAAGCTAACCAAGGAAAAAGCCACCTTTCCTCATATGGTATTAATTGATAATGCAAATGCCACTAACCCGTGTTGTGAGCATGTGCATCTTGTGGAGGAGAATGCCAAGTTGAAGGAGAAACTTGAGAAAGGCCTTGTGACGTGCATACAAGGTGGGAAGAACCTCAATGACCTTTTGAGTAATCAAAAGGAAGTTGTGTCCAAGGAGGGAGTTGGGTTCGCACCCAAGTCCAAGAACAAGAAGAAGAATGACAAGACCAAACGACCTCCCCCTCTCAAGCAAACTTTTGTGAAGGAGGGAGAGGGTGCTCCTAAGGAGAAGAAGAACAATGTGAAGGGTGGTGATGTCAAAAAGGGCAATGCCACCCCTTCCAACAAAGCCGACGACTTTAACCCTTCTTATGTGTTGTGCCGTGCTAGTGATGGGCATGTTTATGCTAAATTTGTTGGTTCTCCTTATAAGTACATTGAATGGTCTATTTGGGTTCCTAAGACCCTTGTTACTGACATTAAAGGACCCATTACAAAATGGGTACCTAAAACCAAGGATTGATCTCTTGTAGGTGTTTGCTTCCGGTGGGGGATCATGGTTGCTCGATAGTGGAGCAACAAATCATATGACCGAAAGCAAGGACTTGGTGGTGGACGTGCACAAGATCCCTTCTATGCCCACCAATGTCAAGTGGGGTGATGCCTCGTATTCTAAGGTATTGGGTCTTGGCAAGGTTGTCATTTCTCATGATCTAACGATCGAGAAAGTCATGCTTGTTGAGTCCCTTGCTTACAATCTACTTTCCGTTCGTCAACTTGCACTCATGGGCTTTGCCACTTTCTTTGATATTGATAACGTGGCCCTCAAGCATCAATAAGGAGTGACAATGGCACTGAGTTCAAGAACTACACCTTGGATGAGTTTCTGAGTGATGAGGGGATCAAGCATCAATATTCTGCACCTTATACCCCTCAACAAAATGGTGTCGCGGAGAGGAAGAACCGAACGTTGATGGATGCGCAAGGACCATGATGGTGGAGTTCAAGTCTCCATACAACTTTCGGGCCGAAGCCATCAACACAGCTTGTCATGCATCCAATCGGCTCTATCTCCGCAAAGGCTTGAACAAGACTCCTTATGAAATACTTACCGGTAACAAGCCCAACCTCAAGTACTTCCGGGTATTCGGGTGTAAGTGTTTCATTCTCAAGAAAGGTGTTCGTTTGTCTAAATTTGAGGCTAGAGCTCATGAGGGCATATTTGTTGGTTATGCTACAAACTCTCATGCTTACCGTGTCCTCAACAAGTCCACCGGACTCATTGAGGAGACGTGTAACATGGAGTTTGACGAGAATAACGGCTCCCAAGTGGAGCAAAGTGGTATTTGTGATGTAGGTGATGAAATTCCTCCCCGAGCCATAAGAAGAATGGGTGTTGGTCATATCCTACCCATTGAGGAACCCCTTGTGGCTGAAGGAGAAGGACAATGCTCCACTCAAGTGGAGCCATCACTAACCCAAGACCCACATGCTTCCGAAGAACAAAGTGAAGGCCCTCAACCTCATGAACAAGATCAAGTGCAAGATCAACCTCAAGATGGTGGTGAACCACCAAATGATGCCCAAGGTCAAGTTCTCCCCTTCGAGCAAGTTCAAGATCAAGAGCAAGCTCAAGATCAAGAACAAGCTCATGACGGCGCTCAAGATGATCAAGTTACCCCTCCTCTTTTCACATCCGAGGAGGAATTAGAGCGTCGTGCCGCGAAGATAGCTTCCAAGCTCACTACCAAAGGTCATCTCATGGAGAATGTGGTTGGAAGCCTAAGAAAGGGGGTAAGCACTCATAGACAATTAGCAAATTATTGTGAATATCACGCGTTTGTCTCTTGTGTTGAACCCCAAAAGGTCTATGAGGCGCTCGAAGATCCGGATTGGCTCAATGACATGCATGAAGAACTCAACAACTTTGAGTACAACAAGGTGTGGAGATTGGTGCCAAGACCATCAGGGAAGCACAATGTCATTGGAACCAAGTGGATATTCAAGAACAAGCAAGATGCTCATGGGATCATTGTTCGCAACAAGGCAAGGTTGGCAGCACAAGGCTACTCCCAAGTTGAGGGTATCGACTATGGTGAAACCTTTGCTCCCGTTGCTTGCCTTGAATCCATTCGTTTGTTGATTGCTTATGCTTATCATCATAATTTCAAGTTGCAACAAATGGATGTGAAGAGTGCTTTTCTTAATGGTCCTATTAATGAGTTGGTATATGTCAAGCAACCCCCGGGTTCGAGGATCCCTACTTCCCCGATCATGTGTATCAACTCGATAAGGCACTCTATGGCCTCAAGCAAGCCCCACGTGCGTGGTATGACCACCTTACCGAGCTGTTGCAAGATCGTGGATTTGAAGTCGGGCAAATCGATCCCACTCTTTTTACTAAGAAGGTCAAAGGGGAGTTGTTTGTGTGCCAACTATATGTTGATGATATTATCTTTGGTTCCCCTAACAAAGCTTTCAATGAGGAATTTGCCGCTCTCATGACCTCTAAGTTCAAGATGTCTTCGATGGGAGAGTTGAAGTTCTTCCTCGGTTTCGATATCAAGCAAAGAAGAGAAGGTAATTTCATCAACCAAGCCAAATACACTCAATACATGCTAAAAAAGATTCAAGCTAAGTGATGTCAAGCCGGCTTCCACTCCAGTTTCCACCAAGTGCCAACTTGCCATTGATCCCAATGGTAAAGCGATGGATCAAAAGGTATATCGCTCCATGATTGGCTCCTTGCTTTACCTTTGTGCATCTAGACCGGATATCATGTTGAGTGTGGGAATTTGTGCATGGTTTCAAGCCGCACCTAAGGAAAGCCACTTTGTGGCGGTCAAGCAAATCTTTCGATATTTGGCTCATACCCAAAACTTTGGCTTATGGTACCCAAGAGGAGCCAGCTTTGATATTTTGGGCTATACTGATTCAGATTGGGCGGGAGACAAAGTGGATAGCAAGTCCACCTCAGGAGGGTGTGATAGGTCTCCAACGTATCTATAATTTTTGATTGTTATATGCTATTATATTACCCCTTTTGGATGTTTATGGGCTTTATTTTACACATTTATATCATTTCTGGGACTAACCTACTAACCGGAGGCCCAGCCCGTATTGCTATTTTTTTTGCCTATTTCAGTATTTCGAAGAAAAGGAATATCAAACGGAGTCCAAACGGAATGACACCTTCGGGAGCGTGATTTTTGGAACGAACGTGATCCAGAGGACTTGGAGTGCAAGTCAAGAAGCAATTGAGGCGGTCAGGAGATATGAGGGCGCGCCGACCCCTCCTGGGTGTGCCCCCTGTCTCCTGGGCCCCTCGAGCAGCCACCGATGTACTTCTTCCTCCTATATATACCTACGTACCCCGAAAACATCCAGGGAGCCAACAAAAAACAATTTTCACCACCGTAACCTTCTGTATCTGCGAGGTCCCATCTTGGAGCCTTCGTCGGCGCTCCGCCAGAGGGGGAATCGACCATGGAGGGCTTCTACATCATCACCATAGCCCCTCCGATGAGTTGTGAGTAGTTTAACACAGACCTTCGGGTCCATAGTTATTAGCTAGATGGCTTCTTCTCTCTTTTTGGATCTCAATACAATGTTCTCCCCCTCTCTTGTGGAGATCTATTCGATGTAAACTCTTTTTGCGGTGTGTTTGTCGAGATCCGATGAATTGTGGGTTTATGATCAAGTTTATCTATGAGAAATATTTGAATCTCCTCTGAATTCTTTTATGTATGATTGAGTTATCTTTGCAAGTCTCTTCGAATTATCAGTTTGGTTTGGCCTACCAGATTGATCTTTCTTGCCATGGGAGAAGTGCTTAGCTTTGGGTTCAATCTTGCGGTGTCCTTACCCAGTGACAGAAAGGGTTGCAAGGCACGTATTGTATTGTTGCCATCGAGGATAAAAAGATGGGGTTTATATCGTATTGCTTGAGTTTATCCCTCTGCGGCATGTCATCTTTCTTAATGCGTTACTCTGTTCTTATGAACTTAATACTCTAGGTGCATGCTGGATAGCGGTCGATGTGTGGAGTAATAGTAGTAGATGCAGGCAGGAGTCGGTCTACTTGTCACGGACGTGATGCCTATATACATGATCATGCCTAGATAATCTCATAATTATTTGCTTTTCTATCAATTGCTCGACAGTAATTTGTTCACCCACCGTAATACTTATGCTATCTTGAGAGAAGCCACTAGTGAAACCTATGGCCCCCGGGTCTATCTTTTATCATATAAGCTTTCAATCTACCTTTATTTGCATCTTTACTTTTCGCATCTATATTATAAAATACCAAAAATATATTTATCTTATCATACTATCTCTATCAGATCTCACTTTCGCAAGTGGCCGTGAAGGGATTGACAACCCCATTATTGCGTTGGTTGCGAGTTCTTTATTTGTTTGTGTAGGTGCGTGGGACTTTTGAGGAGCCTCCTACTTGATTGATACCTTGGTTCTCAAAACTGAGGGAAATACTTACGCTACCATTGCTGCATCACCCTTTCCTCTTCAAGGAAAACCAACGCAAGCTCAAGACGTAGCAAGAAGGATTTCTGGCGCCGTTGCCGGGGAGGTCTTCGCTCAAGTCAATACATACCACGTACCCATCACAAACTCATCTCCCTCGCATTTACATTATTTGCCATTTGCCTCTCGTTTTCCTCTCCCCAACTTCACCCTTGCTGTTTTATTTGCCCTCTCTTTCCCAATCTTCTCCTCTCTTTTTCGCTTGCCTTTTCTGTTTGCTTGTGTGTTGGATTACTTGTTGCCATGGCGCAAGATAATACCAAATTGTGTGATTTCTCCAATACCAATAAAAATGATTTCCTTAGTACTTCGATTGCTCCTCTTAATGATGTTGAGTCTTGTGAAATCAATACTGCTTTGCTGAATCTTGTTATGAAAGATCAATTCGCTGGCCTTCCTAGTGAAGATGCTGCTACCCATCTAAACAACTTTGTTGATTTGTGTGATATGCAAAAGAAGAAAGATACGGATAACGATATTGTTAAATTGAAGTTATTCCCATTTTCACTTAGAGATCGTGCTAAAGTTTGGTTTTCATCTTTGCCTAAAAATAGTATTGATTCTTGGAACAAGTGCAAAGATGCTTTTATCTCTAAGTATTTTCCTCCCGCTAAGATTATCACTCTTAGGAACGAAATTATGAATGTTAAACAACTTGATCATGAGCATGTTGCCCAATCTTGGGAAAGAATGGAATTGATGATTCACGATTTCCCTACTCATGGTTTGAATTTATGGATGATCATACAAAAAATTTATGCCGGTTTGAACTTTGCTTCTAGAAATCTTTTAGATTCGGCAGCAGGAGGCACGTTTATGGAAATCACGTTAGGAGATGCTACAAAACTTCTCGATAATATTATGGCTAATTATTCTCAATGGCACACCGAAAGATCTTCTAGTAAAAAAGTGCATGCTATAGAAGAAATCAATGTTTTGAGTGGAAAGATGGATGAACTTATGAAGTTGTTTGCTACTAAAAATACTCCTCTTGATCCCAATGATATGCCTTTGTCTACTTTGATTGAGAATAATAATGAATCTGTGGATGTGAATTTTGTTGGTAGGAATAGTCTTGGAAACAATGCTTATAGAGGAAACTTCAATTCTAGACCGTTCCCTAGTAATTCCTCTAATAATTATGGAAATTCTACAATAATTCTTATGGTAATTTCAATAAGATGACCTCTGATTTTGAGAATAGTGTGAAAGAATTTATGATTTCTCAAAAGAATTTTAATGCTTTGCTTGAAGAAAAAAATGCTCAAAGTTCATGATTTGGCTAGAACGTTGATAGACTTTCGCTTGATGTTGATTCTCTTAAAATTAGATATACTCCTCCTAAGCATGATATCAATGAGTCTCTCAAAGCCATGAGAATTTCCATTGATGAGTGTAAGGAAAGAACCGCTAGATTGCGTGCTAAGAAAGATTGCTTTGTAAAGGCGTGTTCTTCTAGTTCCCATGAAAATAATGATGAAGATCATAAAGTTATTGATGTGTCTCCTATTAGATCTTTGTTTTGCAATATGAATCTTGATAATAATGGGACTGGAGATGAGTCAACTTTAGTTAGAAGGCGTCCCAAGAATTCAGAGTTTTTAGATCTTGATGCTAAATTTGGTAAAAGTGGGATTGGAGAGGTCATGACTTTAAATAGCATTGAACCCACTATCTCGGATTTCAAGGAATTTGATTATGATAATTGTTATTTAGAAGGTTGTATTTCCTTGTTGCAATCTGTTGTTAATTCTCCTCATGCTTATAGTCAAAATAAGGCTTTTACCAAACATATCGTTGATGCCTTGATACAATCTTATGATGAAAAACTTAATTTGGAAGTTTCTATACCTAGAAAACTTAATGATGAGTAGGAACCTACTATAAAGATTAGAATTAAAGATCATGAGTGTTTTGCTTTGTGTGATTTGGGTGCTAGTGTTTCCACGATTCCAAAAACTTTATGTGATATTCTAGGTTTCCATGATCTTGATGATTGCTCTTTAAATTTGCACCTTGCGGATTCCACCATTAAAAATCCAATGGGAAGGATCAATGATGTTCTCATTGTTGCAAATAGAAATTTGGTGCCCGTAGATTTTATCGTTCTTGATATAGATTGCAATCTTTCTTGCCCTATTATTCTTGGTAGACCTTTCCTTAGAACGATTGGTGCGATTATTGATATGAAGGAACGGAATATTAGATTCCAATTTCCATTAAGGAAAGGCATGGAGCACTTTCCAAGAAAGAAATTTAAATTACCTTATGAATCTATCATGCGAGCTACTTATGAATTGAGTGCCAAAGATGGCACCACTTAGATCTATCTTCGCTTTTATGCCGAGCTAGGGGCGTTAAACGATAGCGCTAGTTGGGAGGCAACCCAATTTTATTTGTGTTTTTTGTTTTTGTTTATGTTTAGTAATAAATTTTTGCATCTACCTTCTGTTTAGATGTGTTTTTATGTTTTAATTAGTGTTTGTGCCAAGTAGAACCTATAGGATAATCTATGATGATAGTTGATTTGATTCTGCTGAAAAACAGAAACTTTGCGCGCATGAAATTAGTTTTGTTAAATTACATAAACGTGCTTTTGCGTTAATTCTTTTTGATGCTGATCAATAGACAAATTTTCTAGGACTTCCTGTTTTGGTAGGATTTTTAGAGTTCCATAAGTTTGCGTTAGTTATAGTTTTCTACAGACTGTTCTGTTTTTGACAGATTCTTCCTTTCGTGTGTTGTTTGCTTATTTTCATGCATCTATGGCTAGTAAAATAGTTTATAAACCATAGAGAAGTTGGAATACAGTAGGTTTAACATAAAAATAAATAATTAATGAGTTCATTACAGTACCTTATGTGGTGGTTTTGTTTTCTTTCACTAACGGAGCTTATAAGATTTCCTGTTGAGTTTTGTGTTGTGAAGTTTTCATGTTTTGGGTAAAACTTTGATGGACTATGGAATAAGGAGTGGCAAAAGCCTAATCTTGGGGATTCCCATGGCACCCCAAGATATTCAAGAATAGCGAAAAGCCTAAGCTTGGGGGTGCCCCGGGAAGGCGTCCCCTCTTTCGTCTTCGTTCATTGGTAACTTTACTTGGAGCTATATTTTTATTTGCCGCATGATATGTGTTTTGCTTGGAGCGTCGTGTATTATATTAGTATTTGATTTTTAGTTTACCACAATCATACTTGTTGTACACACCTTTTGGTAGAATCCCACTTGATTAGAATTTGCTAGAACACTCTATGTGCTTCACTTATATCTTTTGAGCTTGATAGTTTTTGCTGTAGTGCTTCACTTATATCTTTTAGAGCACGGCGGTGGCTTAATTTTGAAGAAATTGCTAGTCTATCATGCTTCACTTATATTATATTGAGAGTCTTTTAGAACAATATGGTATTTTCTATGGTTATAAAATGGTCCTACAATGGTGAGCATTCAAGTTGGGTATAATAAAAACTATCATAGAAAGTGCATAAAACACTAGGATCAATTTGATGCTTGATAATTGTTTTGAGATATAGAGGTAGTAATGTTAGATTCGTGCTAGTGGGTAATTATGAAATTGAGAAATACTTGTGTTGAAGTTGGCAAGTCCCATAGCATGCACGTATGGTAAAAGTTGTGTGACAAATTTGTTGCATGAGGTGCTCTTTTAATTGCCTTCCTTGTGAGTGGAGGTCGGGATCGCGCGATGGTTAACTCCTACCAACCCTTCCCCTAGGAGCATGCGTAGTAGTACTTTGCTTCGAGGGCAAGTATACTTTTGCAATAAGTATATGAGTTCTTTATGACTAATGTAAGTCCATGGATATACGCACACTCATCCTTCCACTTTGGTAGCCTCTATTATACCGCGCAACTTTCACCGGTATCATGCACCCATTATTTACCTTCCTCAAAACAGCCACTATACCTGCCTATTATGGCATTTCCATAGCCATTCCGAGATATATTGCCATGCAACTTTCCACCATTCCATTTATTATGACACACTTCATCATTGCCATATTGCTCTTTGCATGATCATGTAGTTGACATCGTATTTGTGGCAAGGCCACCTTCATAATTTTCATACATGTCGCTCTTGATTCATTGCATATCCCGGTACACCGCCGGAGGCATTCATATAGATTCATATCTTGTTCTAGTTTTGAGTTGTAATTCTTGAGTTGTAAATCAATAAAAGTGTGATGATCTTCATTATTAGAGCATTGTCCCAGTGAGGAAATGATGATGAAGACTATGATTCCCCCACAAGTCGGGATGATACTTCGGACTTTAAAAAGAAAAAAAAGGCCAAAAAAAAGAAGAAAGGCCAAAAGAAAAAAAAGAAAAAAGGGGGAAAAATAAAATGAGAGAAAAAGAGAGAAGGGACAATGCTATTATCTCCTTTTCCACACTTGTGCTTCAAAGTAACACCATGGTCTTCATGATAGAGAGTTTCCTATGTTGTCACTTTCATATACTGATTGGGAATTTTTCATTATAGAACTTGTCTTGTATATTCCAATGATGGGCTTCCTCAAAATGCCCTAGGTCTTCATGAGCAAGCAAGTTGGATGCACACCCACTTAGTTTCTTTTGTTGAGCTTTCATATATTTATAGCTCTAATGCATCCGTTGCATGGCAATCCCTACTCACTCACATTGATATCTAATGATGGGCATCTCCATAGCCCGTTAATACACCTAGTTGATGTGAGACTATCTTCTCCCTCTTTTTTGTCCTCACAACCACCACCATATACCACCATAGTGTTATGTCCATGGCTTGCGCTCATGTATTGCGTAAGAGTTGAAAAAGCTGAAGCGCATTAAAAAGTATGAACCAATTGCTTGGCTGAAACCGGGGTTGTGCATGATGGGAGTATTTTGTGTAATGAAAATGAAGCATGGCCTAACTATACGATTTTGTAGGGATAAGCTTTCTTTGGCTATGCTATTTTGATAGGACATGATTATTTGTTAGTATGCTTCGAAGCATGATTATTTTTATGTTTTATAAGCTTTTATCTTGAATCATTTGGATCTGAACATTCATGCCACAATAAAGAGAATTACATTAAGAATTATGCTAGGTAGCATTCCACATCAAAAATTCTGTTTTTATCATTTACCTACTCGAGGACGAGCAGGAATTAAGCTTGGGGGTGCTTGATACGTCTCCAACATATCTATAATTTTTTATTGTTCCATGCTATTATATTACCCCTTTTGGATGTTTATGGGCTTTATTTTACACATTTATATCATTTTTGGGACTAACATACTAACCGGAGGCCCAGCCCGTATTGCTGTTTTTTTGCCTATTTCAGTATTTCAAAGAAAAGGAATATCAAACGGAGTCCAAACGGAATGAAACCTTCGGGAGCGTGATTTTTGGAATGAACGTGATCCAGAGGACTTGCATGCAAGTCAAGAAGCAATCGAGGCGGCCAGGAGATAGAAGGGCGTGCCCACCCCTCCTGGGCGCGCCCCTGTCTCCTGGGCCCCTCGAGCGGCCACCGACGTACTTCTTCCTCCTATATATACCTACGTACCCCGAAAACATACAGGGAGCCAACGAAAAACAATTTCCACTGCCGTAACCTTCTGTATCCACGAGATCCCATCTTGGAGCCTTCGTCGGCGCTCCGCCGGAGGGGGAATCGACCACGGAGGGCTTCTACATCAACACCATAGCCCCTCCGATGAGTTGTGAGTAGTTTACCACAGACCTTCGGGTCCATAGTTATTAGCTAGATGGCTTCTTCTCTCTTTTTGGATCTCAATACAATTTTCTCCCCCTCTCTTGTGGAGATCTATTCGATGTAAACTCTTCTTGTGGTGTGTTTGTCGAGATCCGATGAATTGTGGGTTTATGATCAAGTTTATCTATGAGAAATGTTTGAATCTCCTCTGAATTCTTTTATGTATCATTGAGTTATCTTTGCAAGTCTCTTCGAATTATTAGTTTGGTTTGGCCTACTGGATTGATATTTCTTGCCATGGGAGAAGTGATTAGCTTTGGGTTCAATCTTGTGGTGTCCTTACCCAGTGACAGAAAGGGTTGCAAGGCACGTATTGTATTGTTGCCATCGAGGATAAAAAGATGGGGTTTATATCATATTGCTTGAGTTTATCCCTCTACATCATATCATATTTCTGAATGTGTTACTCTGTTCTTTTGAACTTAATACTCTAGATGCATGCTGGATAGCGGTTGATGTGTGGAGTAATAGTAGTAGATGCAGGCAGGAGTCAGTCTACTTGTCACGGACGTGATGCCTATATACATGATCATGCCTAGATAATCTCATAATTATTCGCTTTTCTATCAATTGCTCGACAGTAATTTGTTCACCCACCGTAATACTTATGCTATCTTGAGAGAAGCCATTAGTGAAACCTATGGCCCCCGGGTCTATCTTTTATCATATAAGCTTTCGATCTACTTTCATTTGCATCTTTACTTTTCGCATCTATATTATAAAATACCAAAAATATATTTATCTTATCATACTATCTCTATCAGATCTCACTTTCGCAAGTGGACGTGAAGGGATTGACAACCCCTTTATTCTGTTGGTTGCGAGTTCTTTGTTTGTTTATGTAGGTGTGTGGGACTTTTGAGGAGCCTCCTACTGGATTGATACCTTGGTTCTCAAAAACTGAGGGAAATACTTACGCTACTATTGCTGCATCACCCTTTCCTCTTCAAGGAAAACCAACGCAAGCTCAAGACGTAGCAGGGTGCCAATTACTTGGTTGCTCCTTAGTGAGTTGGTCTTCCAAGAAGCAAAGTTGTGTATCTGTCTCGTCCACCGAAGTAGAGTATGTGGCTGCCGATAGTTGTTGTGCTCAACTCCTATGGATGAGGCAAACTTTGAAGGATTACGGTGTCACTTGTGACGAAGTGCCTCTTTGGTGTGACAATGAAAGTACCATCAAGATCTCTCTCAACCTGGTGCAACACTTCAAGACGAAGCATATTGAGATTCGGTATCACTTCATCCGGGATCACATTAGGCGAAGGGAGATCAAGCTCATGTATGTCAACACTCATGATAACCTTGTAGACATTTTCACGAAGCCCTTGGATGAAGCAAGATTTCGCGAGTTAAGGCATGAGCTAAATATCATTGATTCGAGCAATGTGGTTTGAACCCTTGCACACCCCACCATACTCATCATGCTTTCTTGTCTAAGTGTAGGCATGGACATAGGGGGAGTGTTGTTCTCTCAATGAACTTTCTCTCCCTCCATTATGCATAAACTAATCAAACTCTTTCACATTAGCCATTTTTTATGGTACTTGTGCTTCAAAGATGAGTTTTGGTCATGGGCCCAAGGTTAAAATCTTCGCGGCGCCATACCTTCGGACTCAAACATACGTGGCCTCGGCCACCGCCCTCTCTTGGAGAGGTGTGTGTTTCTCGTCCTCTTTGTGTTGGTTTTGCGTGTGTGTTTTCTCTCGTTTTCTAGTTGGTTTCTTTTCTTGAGCTAAGCCGTTTTGGCCAGTCTTTTCACGGTTGAGCGGTACTACCGCTGGGTGCGCGGTACTACCGCCCACCCCAGCGGTACTACCGCTACAGGGCGGGAGTTGGGGGGTTATGTTGGGGCAGGGGAGTTGCCTTTCTCCCCCATACCCATTCACTCCACTCGCTCGTCTTCTTCGTTGCTCCAGCGACGTCTCGCCGCAGGAGGGCTTCGGCCGGCTGCCGTCTACGTGTCGTCCCTCTCCAGTTCATCCGGTGGAATCGATCCCCACCGCGTCCTCTTGCCATGGATGTCGGTATTGACCCCGTTCCCGTTCTCTCTTTGCCTAGATCTCACATCTAGTTGTTAGGGGCAATAGGCATTGCTTTTCTCGATTTTTGGCTAAGTCGAGGCTTGAGTAGGATGGAGATGGCATCTAGACCCTTTGGATTGAGGTTTGGTAGGATTATTTTTGAATTTGGCATCACTGGTAGTGCCGGATCTGTCCACAGCAGTAGGGAACCGTTGTTCCCCGTCTAGAGCGGTACTACCGCTCATCTGGCGCGGTACTACCAATCGAGCGGTACTGTCGCGGGTGGGTCGCGGTACTACTGCTAGATGCCCAATTCCATCATTCTCCTACCACTTTTTGATCCATGTTGTTTTGTTTGGAGGCTTATGCTCTTTATTTCGTGCTGTTTCTTCTACTCGTATGTTTGGTTCCAGGTGATGAACATCCTGAGTAGCAAGCCCGCCATGTCAAACCCGGATGCTCAACGTCAAAGCGCTACCGCACCTCTGAGACAGCGGGTGCTTCCTCAAGTACTCAACCTCCGCCTCAACTCAAGAAGAAGCCTGCCAACAAGCTGAAGTCGAGGGGCAAGACTATGACTGAGATGACTGCCAAGGAATTCTGGGAAAGGCGTCGCCGCAACCCCTATGCGGAAGACCAAGAACCCACTTTGGTCAACCGCCCGTTCTGGAACCGCTTTTAGTTTGCCATCTTCTTTGATGTGATCAAGGCTAAGAAGAATCTCTATGTTGATGTATGTTCCATCGACACGGATGCTATGGAAAAGAACCCTGAGTACTTTGGCGAAGCCCTTCAGATGTGCTCTCAGCTGAACATTCTCAGAATCATGCAGTTCAACAAGGACTTTGATGCAGATTTGGTGGCTCAATTCTATGCCACTGTCCATCTTGGAACTGATATAGAAAGGACTCTGACCTGGATGACAAATGGCAAGTTGCTTTCTGTCAAGTGGAAGGCCTTCATGGAGTTACTTGGGGTGGAAGATCACGGGCTTGAGACTCCAGTCGGCTTCCGTCCTCACCGCAATGCAACCTCCACTCACAAGCAAGCTCTCTGGCCCTACTGTACTGTGAAGATTCACCCCGTGACTGAGAAGGAAACCTATGAGCTGCCTGCCTTTATAGACATCCTTCATCGCGTTTTCCGAGAGACTCTATTCCCTTGTATCGGGAATCTGGATATGGTCCACTCCTATCTCGTGGACATGCTTCTCTTCTGCCAGCATGAGAAGGACACAAACACTGGCGAGTCTCTGGACATTTCTCATGTTATGTGGTCTAAACTTCTCTCTACCATTTCTGAGCGCAAGTGCCCGATCTATGGTTCGTTTATCATGTTGCTCATTGAGAAGGCCTGGGCACATGTCTATCCTAGGGTGCTACTGGAAACTGGAGAGTTTCTTTGTCATGAGATCAAGCGTCTGAGGAAGAAGGACAATTGGGGCACCCCGGCTCCTAAGTCTGGAGGTCCATCTCATGCTGCTGACATGGAGACCGAGGGCGAGGCTGAGGCCGATGATGATGAGGACTATGAGCCCTCCGGAGTGGAGCCCTCTTGGGCAAAGAAGATTAAGCGCAAGATGAAGAAACTCTTCTGCCTGGAGTCTCATGGCCAGTACATGTCTCATGTCTCTGAGAAGAAGGCCTGCAGCCGTCACAAAGAGCTCATGCGTCAGTTGGGTGCAATTGTTAATGGCGGATCTGAGGGAAGGATTGCTGATGTGGAGGAGTGGGTTCAGCAGCACTGCCCATGGACCGATTCAGACACTGAGAAGTTTCCTATCGATGACGGTGGTGCAGACGATCCCGCTGGGATGTGATGTTCGAGATCCTCAGTTTGCTATCACCTGGAGCTGTAGCAACGCTCTTTGCCTTTTTGGTGTCTTGATGCCAAAGGGAGAGAGAGTCTAGGGATTTATGTCATCGTTGCCGAGTTGAAGTGTGTCTTTGTGGTTTGTTGTGTCGTTGCCGAGTTCTGTCTTTTCTCTCGTCGTTTGCTTTGTTTGGTTTTGTGCCTGTGAGACCTAGTTCCAGTCATATGGTGTGAGACATATGCTACCTCATCCTTTATTATCTTTGTCTATCAAGTACTTTGGTAATTTGTGAGTTGCATGCTTATCCTGTTATATACCCTGCTCACATGTACCCATCTGCTTAGGTTGTTGGACTATAAAATATAGGGGGAGTGTTGATCCTAATGTGTGTGCCTTGCATTCCAAAGGCACCACTTATTAGGTGCACACATTCAGGGGGGGCCCATCTATATTTTGTAGTTCTAAGGTTATCTTTACTTTCATGTCCTATCCTTGTGCAAATCCCTGGTTGTCATCAATCCACCAAAAAGGGGGAGATTCTTAAGGCATATCTCTCTCGATGTAGTTTTGGTGATTGATGACAACACGTTTGCAGACTAATCGTGTGCTTTGAGCATTTCAGAGATTCATCCTTTGGCACGAGACGATTCCTTCCCCTCGGAGTTTTAATCAAGACGGTGTACCTCTTTCGTTTCTGTTTTGGTGGACTTGTTTCGTAGGAGTCACCGTACTATCAAGAGGGGGTCCGCTTTGGTAAGGCTAGGGTGGAATCAACACGTACACATCCTTTTTGCACCCACTAAGCCTTCCCGCTTCGATGGAGGTTTTCTTCCCTTTCTATGCGTGTGATTTGGTCCCAACGGTAGTACCGCGGTGCCCAGCGGTAGTACCATTCAAGAGCCGCAGGCGGCAGTACCGCTCTCCAGTGGTAGTACCGCCTGTGGGTCCTCAGCCGTAGTACCGCTACGGTACCGGGCTCCTACCGCGTCGACTCGAGGGGGTCGCCTCTCGTGTCGGATTGTGCGGCACTAAGCAGCGGCAGTAGAAGTAGTAGTACCGCTCGAGAGCGGTAGTACCGCCCTACCACCGCGGCAGTACCGCACTGGGTCCGTCTTCTGCCCATCTGCTTGCCCTCCCTGGCAGCGGCAGTACCGCGAGAGGGAGCGGTAGTACCGCTGCCCCCTGCGGTAGTACCGCCCTCTGCGCGGCTGTTTTGGGGGGTAACAGTTGGATTGTTCCCCCCTCTCTAAAAGAGGGTCTTCTTCTCCAAAGTTGACCCACCTCTTCCCCCAAAAGCTCCATTGTTGCTCCAAGCTTCATTTTTGCCCGATCTCTCTCCCTAGCCAATCAAACTTGTTGATTTGCTCGGGATTGGTTGAGAAGGCCCCGATCTACACTTCCACCAAGAGAAATTTGATTCCCTCCACTAATCCCTAGCAGATCTTGTTACTCTTGGGTGTTTGAGCACCCTAGACGGTTGAGGTCACCGCGGAGCCATAGTCCATTGTGGTGAAGCTTCATGGTGTCGTTGGGAGACTCCAATTAAGTTCTGGAGATTGCCCCAACCTTGTTTGTAAAGGTTCGGTCGCCGCCTTCAAGGGCACCAATAGTGGAATCACAGCATCTCGCATTGTGTGAGGGCGTGAGGAGAATACGGTGGCCCTAGTGGCTTCTTGGGGAGCATTGTGCCTCCACACCGCTCCAACAGAGACGTACTTCCCCTCAAAAAGAAGGAACTTTGGTAACACATCCTCGTCTTCATCGGCTCCACTCTTGGTTATCTCGTGCCTTTACTTCTGCAAGCTTATTTGTGTTGTATCCCTTGCTTGCTTGTGTGCTTGTTGTTGTTGCATCATATAGGTTGCTCACCTAGTTGCATATCTAGACAACCTACTTTGATGCAAAGTTTAATTTGGTAAAGAAAAGCTAAAAATTGTTAGTTGCTGATACGTCTCCAACGTATCTATAATTTTTGATTGTTCCATGCTATTATATTACCTATTTTGGATGTTTATGGGCTTTACTTTACACTTTTATATCATTTTTTGGGACTAACCTACTAACCGGAGGCCCAGCTTGTATTGTTGTTTTTTTGCCTATGTCAGTGTGATATGTCTCCGTCGTATCTACTTTTCCAAACACTTTTGCCCTTGTTTTGGACTCTAACTTGTATGATTTGAATGGAACTAACCCAGACTGACGCTGTTTTCAGCAGAACTGCCATGGTGTTGTTTTTTGTGCAGAAAATAAAGATTCTCGGAATGTCCTGAAACTCCACGGAACACCTTAGAAAAAATAAAGAAAAATCCTCACAAAAGATGAAGACCAGGGGGCCCACACCCTGCTCACGAGGGTGGGGGCGCCCCCCCTGGGCGCGCCCCCTACCTCATGGGCCCCCTGGTGGCCCTCCGACGCCAACTCCAACTCCATATATTGGCTTTCGGGGAGAAAAAAATCAGAGAGAAGAAATCATCACGTTTTACGATACAGAGCCACCGCCAAGCCCTAATCTCTCTCGGGAGGGCTGATCTGGAGTCCGTTCGGGGCTCCGGAGAGGGGGATTCGTCGTCATCGTCATCATCAACCATCCTCCATCACCAATTTCATGGTGCTCACCGCCGTGCGTGAGTAATTGCATCGTAGGCTTGCTGGACGGTGATGGGTTGGATGAGATTTATCATGTAATCGAGTTAGTTTTGTTAGGGTTTGATCCCTAGTATCCATTATGTTCTGAGATTGATGTTGCTATGACTTTGCTATGCTTAATGCTTGTCACTAGTGCCCGAGTGCCATGATTTCAGATCTGAACCTATTATGTTTTCATGAATATATGTGTGTTCTAGATCCTATCTTGCAAGTCTATAGTCACCTACTATGTGTTATGATCCGGCAACCCCGAAGTGACAATAATCGGGACCACTCCCGGTGATGACCGTAGTTTGAGGAGTTCATGAATTCACTATGTGCTAATGCTTTGTTCCGGTTCTCTATTAAAAGGAGGCCTTAATATCCCTTAGTTTCCGATAGGACCCCGCTGCCACGGGAGGGTAGGACAAAAGATGTCATGCAACTTCTTTTCCATAAGCACGTATGACTATATATGGAATACATGCCTACATTACATTGATGAATTGGAGCTAGTTCTGTGTCACCCTATGTTATGACTGCTACATGATGAACCACATCCGGCATAATTATCCATCGCTAATCCGGTGCCTACGAGTTTTCCATATACTGGTTTACACTTATTTACTTTTCCGTTGCTACTGTTACAATCTCTACAAAATACCAAAAACATTACTTTTACTATCTTTACTTTTGTTACCGTTACCACCACTACCATATTACTTTGCTACTAAACACTTTGCTGCAGATACTAAGTTCCCAGGTGTGGTTGAATTAACAACTCAGTTGCTAATACTTGAGAATATTCTTTGGCTCCCCTTGTGTCGAATCAATAAATTTGGGTTGAATACTCTACCCTCGAAAACGGTTGTGATCCCCTATACTTGTGGGTTATCACGGTGTTTCGAAGAAAAGGAATATCAAATGGAGTCCAAATGGAATGAAACCTTCGGGAGCGATCTGTTTGGAACAAACGTGATCCAGAGGACTTGGAGTGCAAGTCAAGAAGCAATTGAGGAGGCCACGAGGGTGGAGGGCGCCCCCCCCCCCTACTGGGCATGCCCCCTATCTCGTGGGCCCCTCGGGTGTCCACCGACCTACTTCTTCCTCCTATATATACCCACGTACCTCGAGAACATCAGAGGTGACCACGAAAAACTATTTCCACCACCGTAACCTTCTGTATCCGCGAGATCCCATCTTGGAGCCTTCCCCGGCGCTCCGCCGGAGGAGGAATCAACCATGGAGGGCTTCTACATCAACACCATATCCTCTCCGATGAGTTGTGAGTAGTTTACCACAGACCTTCGGGTCCATAGTTATTAGCTAGATGGCTTCTTCTCTCTCTTTGAATCTCAATACCATGTTCTCCTCGATCTTCTTGGATATCTATTCGATGTAACTCTTTTTGCGGTGTGTTTGTCGAGATCCGATGAATTGTGGGTTTATGATCAAGTTTATCTATGAGAAATATTTGAATCTCCTCTGAATTCTTTTATGTGTGATTAAGTTATCTTTGCAAGTCTCTTCGAATTATCAGTTTGGTTTGGCCTACTAGATTGATCTTTCTTGCAATGAGAGAAGTGCTTAGCTTTGGGTTCAATCTTGCAGTGTCCTTTCCCAGTGACAGCAGGGGCAGCAAGGCACGTATTGTATTGTTGCCATCGAGGATAAAAAGATGGGGTTTATATCATATTGCATGAGTTTATCCCTCTACATCATGTCATCTTTCTTAATGTGTTACTCTGTTCTTTATGAACTTAATAATCTAGATGCATGCTGGATAGCGGTCGATGTGTGGAGTAATAGTAGTAGATGCAGGCAGGAGTCGGTCTACTTGTCACGGACGTGTTGCCTATATACATGATCATGCCTAGATAATCTCATAATTATTCGCTTTTCTATCAATTGCTTGACAGTAATTTTTTCACCCACCGTAATACTTATGCTATTTTGAGAGAAGCCACTAGTGAAACCTATGGCCCCCGGGTCTATCTTTTATCATAGAAGCTTTCAATCTACTTTTATTTGCATCTTTACTTTTCCAATCTATATTATAAAATACCAAAAATATATTTATCTTATCTTATTATCTCTATCAGATCTCACTTTCACAAGTGGTCGTGAAGGGATTGACAACCCCTTTATTGCGTTAGTTGCAAGTTCTTGTTTGTTTGTGTAGGTGCGTGAGACTTTTGAGGAGACTCTTACTGGATTGATACCTTGGTTCTCAAAAACTGAGGGAAATACTTACGATACTATTGCTGCATCACCCTTTCCTCTTCAAGGAAAACCAACGCAAGCTCAAGACATAGCAAGAAGGATTTCTTGCACCGTTGCCGGGGAGGTCTTCGCTCAAGTCAAGACATACCAAGTACCCATCACAAACTCATCTCCCTCGCATTTACATTATTTGCCATTTGCCTCTCGTTTTCCTCTCCCCCACTTCACCTTTGTTGTTTTATTCGCCCTCTCTTTCCCATTCTCCTCTCTCTTTCGCTTGTCTTTTTGTGTGCCTGTTTGCCCTTATGGCTTTGCCTAAGAACTCCGACCTTCATCTTAGAAGGTTGGAAGAGATTGAATCAAACGTTAGAAGTTTTATGACTTTACAATTTGAGCATAATAATTTCTTCAGAAAAGAGCTTAAAGAACAAAAAAGTTTTATGGGGTTTATGAACAAAGAGCTTGATGATATGTCTAAAGAATTTTATGGTTTGAACTCTCAAATTACTCGGCTCGATTCTATAGCCTAAATTTCTGATAAGCAAGCTACCTAAGTCAATAAGATGGCTGCCAAACCAGAAAAGTTAGATGAAAATAATGCTGAAGATCTTAAAGTTATTGATGTGTCCCCTATTAGATCTTTGTTTTGCAATATGAATCTTAATAATGATGGGACTGGAGATGAGTCAACTTTAGTTAAAAGGCGTCCCAATGATTCGGAGTTTCTAGATTTTGATGCTAAATTTGGTAAAAGTGGGATTGAAGAGGTCAAGACTTTAAATAGCATTGAACCCACTATCTTGGATTTCAAGGAATTTAATTATGATAATTGTTCTTTAGAAGATTGTATTTCCTTGTTGCAATCCATTGTGAATTCTCCTCATGCTTATAGTCAAAATAAAGCTTTTACCAAACATATTGTTGATGCCTTGATGCAATCTTTTGATGAAAAACTTAATTTGGAAGTTTCTATACCTAGGAAACTTTATGATGAGTGGGAACCTACTATAAAGATTAAAATTAAAGATCATGAGTGTTATGCTTTATGTGATTTAGGTGCTAGTGTTTCCACGATTCCGAAAACTTTATGTGATATTCTAGGTTTCCATGATCTTGATGATTGCTCTTTAAATTTCCACCTTGTGGATTCCACCATTAAAAAGCCCATGGGAAGGATAAATGATGTTCTCATTGTTGCAATAGGAATTTGGTGCCCGTAGATTTTATCGTTCTTGATATAGATTGCAATCTTCTTGTCCTATTATTCTTGGTAGACCTTTCCTTAGAACGATAGGTGCGATTATTGATATGAAGGAAGGGAATATTAGATTCCAATTTCCATTAAGAAAGGCATGGAGCACTTTCCAAGAAAGAAAGTTAAATTACCTTATGAATCTATCATGTGAGCTACTTATGAATTGAGTGCCAAAGATGGCACTACTTAGATCTATCCTCGCTTTTATGCCTAGCTAGGTGCATTAAACGATAGCGCTAGTTGGGAGGCAAACCAATTTTATTTGTGTTTTTTGTTTTTGTTTCTGTTTAGTAATAAATTCTTGATCTACCTTATGTTTAGATGTGTTTATATGTTTTATTTAGTGTTTGTGCCAAGTAGAACCTATAGGATAACCTATGGTGATAGTTAATTTGATTCTGCTGAAAAACAGAAACTTTGCACGCACGAAAATAATTTTAGTAATTCACAGAAACGTTCTTTTGCGTCGATTCTTTTTGCTGTAGATCAATAGACAAATTGTCCAGGACTTCCTATTTTGGTATGATTTTTTGGAGTTCCAGAAGTATTCGAGAGTTACAGATTGCTATAAATGGTTCTGTTTTTGACAGATTCTGTTTTTCGTGTGTTGTTTGCTTATTTTGATGCATCTATGGCTAGTATGTAAGGATATGAACCATAGAAAAGTTGAAATACAGTAGGTTTAACACCAATATAAATAAAGAATGAGTTCATTACAGTACCTTATGTGGTGGTTTTTCTTTCTTTCACTAATGGAGCTTATGAGATTTCCTGTTGAGTTTTGTGTTGTGAAGTTTTCAAGTTTTGGGTAAAGATTTGATGGACTATGGAATAAGGAGTGGCAAGAGACTAAGCTTGGGGATTCCCATGGCACCCCAAGATATTCAAGAATATCCAAAAGCCTAAGCTTGGGGATGCCCCGGAAGGCATCCCCTCTTTCGTCTTCGTTTATCGGTAACTTTACTTGGAGCTATATTTTTATTCGCCACATGATATGTGTTTTGCTTGGAGCGTCTTGTATGATATTAGTCTTTGTTTTTTAGTTTTCCACAATCATCCTTTCTGTACACACCTTTTGGGAGAACCCACTTGATTAGAATTTATTAGAATACTCTATGTGCTTCACTTATATCTTTTGAGCTAGATAGTTTTTGCTCTAGTGCTTCACTTATATCTTTTAGAGCATGGCGGTGGCTTAATTTTGAAGAAATTGTTGATCTCTCATGCTTATCTTATATTATTTTGAGAGTCTTTTAGAACAGCATAGTATTTGCTATGGTTATAAATTTGGTCCTAGAATGATGAGCACCCAAGTTGGGTATAATAAAAACTATCATAGAAAGTGCATTAAACACTAGGATATATTTGATGCTTGATAATTGTTTTGAGATATAAAGGTGGTAATGTTAGAGTCATGCTAGTGGGTAATTATGAAATTGAGAAATACTTGTGTTGAAGTTGGCAAGTCCCGTAGCATGCACGTATGGTAAAAGTTGTGTGACAAATTTGTTGCATGAGGTGCTCTTTTGATTGTCTTCCTTATGAATGGCAGTCGGGGACGAGCGATGGTCTTTTCCTACCAATCTATCCCTCTAGGGGCATGCGTAGTAGTACTTTGCTTCGAGGGCAAGTAGACTTTTGCAATAAGTATATGAGTTCTTTATGACTAATGTGAGTCCATGGATATACGCACACTCACCCTTCCACTTTGCTAGCCTCTATTGTGTCGCGCAACTTTCGCCGGTATCATGCACCCATTATTTACCTTCCTCAAAACAGCCACCATACCTACCTATTATGGCATTTCCATAGCCATTCCGAGATATATTGCCATGCAACTTTCCACTGTTTCGTTATTATGACACGCTCCATCATTGTCATATTGCTCTTTGCATGATCATGTAGTTGACATTGTATTTGTGGCAAGGCCACCCTCATAATTTTCATACATGTAACTCTTGATTCATTGCATATCCCGGTATACCGCCGGAGGCATTCATATAAAGTCATATTTTGTTCTAAGTGTTGAGTTGTAATTCTCGAGTTGTAAATTAATCAAAGTGTGATGATCTTCATTATTAGAGCATTGTCCCAAGTGAGGAAAGGATGATGAAGACTATGATTCACCCACAACTCGGGATGAGACTTCGGACTTTAAAAAAAAGAGGCCAAAGAGCCCACCAAATAAAAAAAAGGCCAAATAAAAAAAGAGAAAGGCCAAACGAAAAAAAAGAGAGAGAAAAAAAGAGAAGGGACAATGCTACTATCTCTTTTCCACACTTGTGCTTCAAAATAGCACCATGATCTTCATGATAGAGAGTCTCTTGTGTTTTCACTTTCATATACTAGTGGGAATTTTGCATTATAACTTGGCTTGTATATTCCAATGATGGGCTTCCTCAAAATGCCCTAGGTCTTCGTGAGCAAGCGAGTTGGATGCACACCCACTTAGTTTTTTTTGTTGAGCTTTCATACATTTATAGCTCTAGTGCATCCGTTGCATGGCAATCCCTACTCACTCACATTGATATCTATTGATGGGCATCTCCATAGCCTGTTGATACGCCTAGTTGATGTGAGACTATCTTCTCCCTTTTTGTCCTCACAACCACCACCTTATACCACCATAGTGCTATGTCCATGGCTTGCGCTCATGTATTGCGTAAGAGTTGAAAACGCTGAAGCGCGTTAAAAAGTATGAACCAATTGCTCGGCTCATCATCGAGGTTGTGCATGATGGGAGTATTTTGTGTAATGAAAATGAAGCATGGCCTAACTATATGATTATGTACGGATAAGCTTTCTTTGGCTATGTTATTTTGATAGGACATGATTATTTGTTAGTATGCTTCGAGTATTACTATTTTTATGTTTTATAAGCTTTTATCTTGAATCATTTGGATCTGAGCAATCATGCCACAATAAAGAAAATTACATTGAGAATTATGCTAGGTAGCATTCCACATCACAAATTCTGTTTTTATCATTTACCTACTCGAGGACGAGCAGGAATTAAGCTTGGGGATGCTTGATATGTCTCCAACGTATCTATAATTTTTTATTGTTGCATGCTATTATATTACCTATTTTGGATGTTTATGGGCTTTACTTTACACTTTTATATCATTTTTTAGGACTAACCTACTAACCGGAGGCCCACCCTGTATTGCTGTTTTTTTGCCTATTTTGGTGTTTTGAAGAAAAGGAATATCAAACGGAGTCGAAACGAAATGAAACCTTTGGGAGCGATCTTTTTGGAAATCCAGAGGACTTGAAGTGCAAGTCAAGAAGCAATCGAGGAGGCCACGAGGGTGGAGGGCGCCCCCCCCCCTACTGGGCGCGCCCCCTGTCTCGTGGGCCTCTCGGGCGTCCACCGACCTACTTCTTCCTCCTATATATACCCATGTACCCCGAGAACATCATAGGCGACCACGAAAAACTATTTCCACCACCATAACCTTCTGTATCCGCGAGATCCCATCTTGGAGCCTTCATCGGCACTTCACCGAAGGGGGAATCAACCACGGAGGGTTTCTACATCAACACCATAGCCTCTCCGATGAGTTGTGAGTAGTTTACCACAGACCTTCGGGTCCATAGTTATTAGCTAGATGGCTTCTTTTCTCTCTTTGAATCTCAATACCATGTTCTCCTCGATCTTCTTGGAGATATATTCGATGTAACTCTTTTTGCGGTGTGTTTGTCGAGATCCGATGAATTGTGGGTTTATGATCAAGTTTATCTATGAGAAATATTTGAATCTCCCCTGAATTCTTTTATGTGTGATTAAGTTATCTTTGCAAGTCTCTTCGAATTATCAGTTTGGTTTGGCCTACTAGATTGATCTTTCTTGCAATGGGAGAAGTGCTTAGCTTTGGGTTCAATGTTGCAATATCCTTTCCCAGTGACAGCAGGGGCAGCAAGGCACGTATTGTATTGTTGCCATCAAGGATAAAAAGATGGGGTTTATATCATATTGCATGAGTTTATCCCTCTACATCATGTCATCTTTTTTAATGTGTTACTCTGTTCTTTATGAACTTAATACTCTAGATGCATGCTGGATAGCGGTCGATGTGTGGAGTAATAGTGGTAGATGCAGGCAGGAGGCGGTCTACTTGTCACGGACGTGATGCCTATATACATGATCATGCCTAGGTAATCTCATAATTATTCGCTTTTCTATCAATTGCTCGATAGTAATTTGTTCACCCACCGTAATACTTATGCTATCTTGAGAGAAGCCACTAGTGAAACCTATGGCCCCCGGGTCTATCTTTTATCATATAAGCTTTCAATCTACTTTTATTTGCATCTTTACTTTTTCAATATATATTATAAAATACCAAAAATATATTTATCTTATCTTATTATCTCTATCAGATCTCACTTTCGCAAGTGGCCGTGAAGGGATTGACAACCCCTTTATTGTGTTGGTTGTGAGTTCTTGTTTGTTTGTGCAGGTGCGTGGGACTTTTGAGGAGCCTCCTACTGGATTGATACCTTGGTTCTCAAAAACCGAGGGAAATACTTACGCTACTATTGCTCCATCACCCTTTCCTCTTCAAGGAAAACCAACGCAAGCTTAAGACGTAGCAGTTACCTATTCATCCCTCCCCCTCTCTAGTCAACTATATCAATCATTTCACTCCACCAATTAGAGGTGAGCCGTTAGTCTCTCCACGAGTGTATACATCTTGGGCACAAAATATATCAGACTATCTTGGGATGACAATGCCAAAATCACAACGTACTGGTGGCCCTCGTGGCATTCCACTCTCCTGGCTTCGTGATAACTTTCTTAATTTTTCTAGCTTCATTGATTCTGAGATGAGGAAAAGACATCTATTTGCGTATTTTGTTGGGGAACGTAGTAATTTCAAAAAAAAAATCCTACGCATACGCAAGATCATGGTGATGGCATAGCAACGAGAGGGGAGAGTGTTGTCCACGTACACTCGTAGACCGTAAGCGGAAGCGTTATGACAACGCGGTTGATGTAGTCGTACGTCTTCACGATTTGACTGATCCAAGCACCGAACGTACGGCACCTCCGTGTTCAGCACACGTTCAGCTCGATGATGTTCCCCGGGCTCCAATCCAGCAAAGCATCGGGGTTGAGTTCCGTCAGCACGACGGCGTGGTGACGATGATGATGTTCTACCGGCGCAGGGCTTCGCCTAAACTCCGCGACGATATGACCGAGGTGGAATATGGTGGAGGGGGGCACCGCACACGGCTAAGGAACGATCTGTAGATCAACTTGTGTGCCTATGGGGTGCCCCCTGCCCCCGTATATAAAGGAGTGGGGGAGGGGAGGGCCGGCCCTCTCTATGGCGCGCCCTAGGGGAGTCTTACTCCCACCGGGAGTAGGATTCCCCCTTTCCTAGTCCAACTAGGAATCCTTCCAAGTATTAGGAGTAGGAGACAAGGAAGGGGGAGGGAGAAGGGAAGGAAGGAGGGGGCGCAGCCCCTCCCCCTAGTCCAATTTGGACTAGGCCTTGGGGGGCGCGCGGCCTACCCTAGGCAGCCCCTCTCTCTTTCCTGTATGGCCCAATAAGGCCCAATACTTCTCCCCCGTATTCCCGTAACTCCCTGGTACTCCCAAAAATACCCGAACCACTCGGAACCTTTCCGAACTCCGAATATAGTCGTCCAATATATCGATCTTTACGTCTCGACCATTTCGAGACTCCTCGTCATGTCCCTGATCTCATACGGGACTCCGAACTCCTTCGGTACATCAAAACTTATAAACTCATAATAAAACTGTCATCGTAACATTAAGCGTGCGAACCCTACGGGTTCGAGAACTATGTAGACATGACCTAGAACTATTCTCGGTCAATAACCAATAGCGGAACCTGGATGTTCATATTGGCTCCTACATATTCTATGAAGATCTTTATCGGTCAAACCGCATAACAACATACGTTGTTCCCTTTGTCATTGGTATGTTACTTGCCCGAGATTCGATCATCGGTATCCAATACCTAGTTCAATCTCGTTACCGGCAAGTCTCTTTACTCGTTCCGTAATACATCATCCCACAACTAACTCATTAGTTGCAATGCTTGCAAGGCTTTAAGTGATGTGTATTACCGAGAGGGCCCAGAGATACCTCTCCGACAATCGGAGTGACAAAACCTAATCTCGAAATACGACAACCCAACATGTACCTTCAGAGACACCTGTAGAGCACCTTTATAATCACCCAGTTACGTTGTGACGTTTGGTAGCACACAAAGTGTTCCTCTGATAAATGGGAGTTGCATAATCTGATAGTCACAGGAACATGTATAAGTCATGAAGAAAGCAGTAGCAAAATACTTAAACGATCAAGTGCTAAGCTAACGGAATGGGTCAAGTCAATCACATCATTCTCCTAATGATGTGATCCCGTTAATCAAATAACAACTCTTTGTCCATGGTTAGGAAACATAACCATCTTTGATTAACGAGCTAGTCAAGTAGAGGCATACTAGTGACACTCTGTTTGTCTATGTATTCACACATGTATTATGTTTCCGGTTAATACAATTCTAGCATGAATAATAAACATTTATCATGATGTAAGGAAATAAATAATAACTTTATTATTGCCTCTAGGGCATATTTCCTTCAGTCTCCCACTTGCACTAGAGTCAATAATCTAGGTCACATCGCCATGTGATTTAACATCAATAGTTCACATCATCATGTGATTAACACCCATTGTTCACATCGTCATGTGACCAACACCCAAACGGTTTACTAGAGTCAATAATGTAGTTCACATCGCTATGTGATTAACACCCAAAGAGTACTAAGGTGTGATCATGTTTTGCTTGTGAGAGAAGTTTAGTCAACGGGTCTGCCACATTCAGATCCATATGTATTTTGCAAATCTCTATGTCAACAATGCTCTGCACGGAGCTACTATAGCTAATTGCTCCTACTTTCAATATGTATCTAGATCAAGACTTAGAGTCATCTAGATCTGTGTCAAAACTTGCATCGACGTAACCTTTTACGACGAACCTTTTTTCACCTCCATAATCGAGAAATATTTCCTTATTCCACTAAGGATAATTTTGACCGATGTCCAGTGATCTACTCTTAGATCACTATTGTACTCCCTTGCTTAACACAGGGCAGAGTATACAATAGGTTTGGTCCATAGCATGGCATACTTTTATAGAACCTATGACTGATGCATAGGGAATGAGTTTCATTCTCTTTCTATTTTCTGCCATGGTCGGGTCTTGAGTCTTACTCAATTTCACACCTTTGCAACACAGGCAAGAACTCTTTCTTTAACTGTTCCATTTTGAACTATTTCAAAATCTTGACAAGGTATGTACTTATTGAAAAAACTTATCAAGCGTCTTGATCTATCTCAATAGATCTTGATGCTCAATATGTAAGCAGCTTCACTGAGGTCTTTCATTGAAAAACCTTTTATTCAAGTATCCTTTTATGCTATCCAGAAATTCTATATCATTTCCAATCAACAATATGTCTTGCACATATAATATCAAAAATTCTACAGAGCTCCCACTCACTTTCTTGAAAATGCAGGCCTTTCCAAAAGTCTGTATAAAACCATATGCTTTGATCAACTCATCAAAGCGTATATTCCAACTCCGAGAGGCTTGCACCAGTCCATTAATGGATCACTGGAGCTTGCACACTTTGTTAGCACCTTTCGGATCGACAAAACCTTCTGGTTGCATCATATACAACTCTTCTTTAAAAATCCATTAAGGAATGCAGTTTTGACATCCATTTGCCAGATTTCATAAAATGTGGCAATTGCTAACATGATCCAGACAGACTTAAGCATAGATACGAGTGAAAAACTCTCATCGTAGTCAACACCTTGAACTTGTCGAAAACCTTTTGCGACAATTCTAGCTTTGTAGATAGTAACACTATCAGCGTCCGTCTTCCTCTTGAAGATCCATTTAATCTCAATGTCTCGCCGATCATTGGCAAGTCAATCAAAGTCCATACTTTGTTTTCATACATGGATCTTACCTCAGATCTCATGGCCTCAAGCCATTTTGTGGAATCTGGGCCCACCATCGCTTCTTCATAGTTCGTAGGTTTGTCATGGTTTAGTAACATAACTTCCAGAACAGGATTACCGTACCACTCTGGTGCGGATCTTACTCTGGAAGACCTACGAGGTTCTGTAGTAACTTAATCTGAAGTTTCATGATCATCATCATTAACTTCCTCACTAATTGGTGTAGTAGTCACAGGAACAAATTTCTGTGATGAACTACTTTCAAATAAGGGAGCAGGTACAATTACCTCATCAAGTTCTACTTTCCTCCCACTCACTTCTTTCGAGAGAAACTCCTTCTCTAGAAAGGATCCATTCTTAGCAATGACTGTTTTGCCTTTGGATTTGTGATAGAAGGAGTATCCAACAGTTTCCTTTGGGTATTCTATGAAGACGCACTTCTCCGATTTGGGTTCGAGCTTATCAGGTTGAAACTTTTTCATATAAGCATCGCAACTCCAAACTTTAAGAAACGACAGCTTAGGTTTACTGCTAAACCATAGTTCATACGGTGTCGTCTCAACGGATTTAGATGGTGCCCTTTTAAACGTGAATGCAGCTGTCTCTAATGCACAACCCCAAAACGATAGTGGTAAAACCGATAAGAGACATCATAGATCGCACCATATCCAATAAAGTGCAGTTACGACGTTCGGACACACCATAACGTTGTGGTGTTCCAGGTGGCGTGAGCTGTGAAACTATTCCACATTGTTTTAATTGAAGACCAAACTCGTAACTCAAATATTCGTCTCCACGATCAGATCGTAGAAACTTTATTTTCTTGTTACGATGATTTTTCCACTTCACTCTGAAATTCTTTGAACTTTTCAAATGTTTCAGACTTGTGCTTCATTAAGTAGATATACTCATATCTGCTCAAATCATCTTGTGAAGGTCAGAAAATAACGATACCTACCACGAGCATCAACACTCATTGGACCGTATACATCGGTATGTATTATTTCCAACAAGTCAGTATCTCGTTCCATTGTTCCGAACAACAGAGTTTCAGTCATCTTGCCCAATAGGCACGGTTCGCAAGCATCAAATGATTCATAATCAAGTGATTCCAAAAACCCATCAGCATGGAGTTTCTTCATGCGCTTTACACCGATATGACCCAAACGGCAGTGCCACAAATAAGTTGCACTATCATTATTAACTTTGCATCTTTTGGCATCAATATTATGAATATGTGTATCACTACGATCGAGATCCAACAAACTATTTTCATTGGGTGTATGACCATTGAAGGTTTTATTCATTTAAACAGAACAACAATTATTCTTTGATTTTAAATGAATAACTGTATTGCAATAAACATGATCAAATCATATTCATGCTCAACGCAAACGCCAAATAACATTTATTTAGGTTTAACACTAATCCCGAAAGTATAGGGAGTGTGCGATGATGATCATATCAATCTTGGAACTACTTCCAACACTCATCGTCACTTCCCCTTCAACTAGTCTTTGTTTATTCTGTAACTCCTGTTTTGAGTTACTAATCTTAGCAACCGAACAAGTATCAAATACTCAGGGGCTACTATAAACACTAGTAAAGCACACATCAATAACCTGTATATCAAATATACCCTTGTTCACTTTGCCATCCTTCTTATCCACCAAATATTTGGAGTAGTTCCACTTCCAGTGACCATTTCCTTTGCAGTAGAAGCACTCAGTTTCAGGCTTTAGGTTCAGCTTTGGGTTTCTTCGCGGGAGTGACAACTTGCTTGTCATTCTACTTGAAGTTCCCTTTCTTTCCCTTTGCCATTATCTTGAAACTAGTGGTCTTGTCAATCATCAACACTTGATGCTCTTTCTTGATTTCTACCTTCATCGATTTCAACATCACGAAGAGCTCGGGAATCGTTTTCGTCATCCTTTGCATACTATAGTTCATCATGAAGTTCTACTAACTTGGTGATGGTGACTAGAGAATTCTATCAATCACTATCTTATCTGGAAGATTAACTCCCACTTGATTCAAGCGATTGTAGTACCCAGACAATCTGAGCACTTGCTCACTAGTTGAGCGATTCTCCTCCATCCTTTAGCTATAGAACTTGTTGGAGACTTCATATCTCTCAACTCGGGTATTTGCTTGAAATATTAACTTCAATTCCTGGAACATCTCATATGGTCCATGACGTTCAAAACGTCTTTGAAGTCCCGATTCTAAGCCGTTAAGTATGGTGCACTAAAATATCAAGTAGTCATCATATTGAGCTAGCCAAACGTTCATAACGTCTGCATCTGCTCCTGCAATAGGCCTGTCACCTAGCGGTGCATTAAGGACATAATTCTTCTGTGCAGCAATGAGGATAAACCTCATATCACGGATCCAATCCGCATCATTGTTACTAACATTTTTCAACATAATTTTCTCTAAGAACATATCAAAATAAACATATGAAAGCAACAACGCGAGCTATTGATCTACAACATAATTTGCAAAATACTACCAGGACTAAGTTCATGATAAATTTAAGTTCAATTAATCATATTACTTAAGAACTCCCACTTAGACAGACATCTCTCGAGTCATCTAAGTGATCACGTGATCCAAATCAACTAAACCATAACCGATCATCACGTGAGATGGAGTAGTTTTCAATGGTGAACATCACTATGTTGATCATATCTACTATATGATTCACGCTCGACCTTTCGGTCTCCGTGTTCCGAGGCCATATCTGCATATGCTAGGCTCGTCAAGTTTAACCTGAGTATTCCGCATGTGCAAAACTGGCTTGCACCCGTTGTAGATGGACGTAGAGCTTATCACACCCGATCATCACGTGGTGTCTGGGCACGACGAACTTTGGCAACGGTGCATACTCAGGAAGAACACTTCTTGATAATTAGTGAGAGTGAAAGATCATCTTAAAATGCTACCGTCAATCAAAGCAAGAATAAGATGTATAGTAGATAAACATCATATGCAATCAAAATATGTGACATGATATGGCCATGATCATCTTGCGCCTTTGATCTCCATCTCCAAAGTACTGTCATGATCTCTATCGTCACCGGCACGACACCATGATCTTCATCATCTTGATCTATATCAATGTGTCGTCACATGGTCGTCTCGCCAACTATTGCTCTTGCAACTATTGCTATCGCATAGCGATAAAGTAAAGCAATTATTTGGCACTTGCATCTTATGCAACAAAGAGACAACCATAGGGCTACTGCTAGTTGCCGATAACTTCAACAAAACATGATCATCTCATACAACAACTTATATCTCATCATGTCTTGACCATATCACATCACAACATGCCCTGCAAAAACAAGTTAGACATCCTCTACTTTGTTGTTGCAAATTTTACGTGGCTGCTACGGGCTGAGCAAGAACCGTTCTTACCTACGCATCAAAACCACAACGATAGTTTGTCAAGTTAGTGCTGTTTTAACCTTCACAAGGACCGGGCGTAGCCACACTCGGTTCAACTAAAGTTGGAGAAACTGACACCCGCCAGCCACCTGTGTGCAAAGCACGTCGGTAGAACCAGTCTCGCATAAGCATACGCATAATGTCGGTCCGGGCCGCTTCATCCAACAATACCGCCGAACCAAAGTATGACATGCTGGTAAGCAGTATGACTTATATCGCCCACAACTCACTTGTGTTCTACTCGTGCATATAACATCAACGCATAAAACCTAGGCTCGGATGCCACTGTTGGGGAACGTAGTAATTTCAAAAAAAATCCTACACACACGCAAGATCATGGTGATGGCATAGCAACGAGAGGGGAGAGTATTGTCCACGTACCCTCGTAGACCGTAAGCGGAAGCGTTATGACAACGCGGTTGATGTAGTCGTACGTCTTTACGATTCGACCGGTCCAAGCACCGAACGTACGGCACCTCCGTGTTCAGCACACGTTCAGCTCGATGACGTTCCCCGGGATCCAATCCAGCAAAGCATCGGGAATGAGTTCCGTCACAACGACGGTGTAGTGACGATGATGATATTCTACCGGCGCACGGCTTCGCCTAAACTTCGCGACGATATGACCGAGGTGGAATATGGTGGAGGGGGGCACCGCACACGGCTAAGGAACGAGCCGTAGATCAACTTGTGTGTCTATGGGGTGCCCCCTGCCCCCGTATATAAAGGAGTGGAGGAGGGGAGGGCCGGCCCTCTCTATGGCGCGCCCTAGGGGAGTCCTACTCCCACCGGGAGTAGGATTCCCCCTTTCCTAGTCCAACTAGGAATCCTTCCAAGTATTAGGAGTAGGAGACAAGGAAGGGGGAGGGAGAAGGGAAGGAAGGAGGGGGCGCAGCCCCTCCCCCTAGTCCAATTCGGACTAGGCCTTGGGGGGCGCGCGGCCTGCCCTAGGCAGCCCCTCTCTCTTTCCCGTATGGCCCAATAAGGCCCAATACTTCTCCCCCGTATTCCCGTAACTCCCAGTACTCCCAAAAATACCCGAACCACTCGGAACCTTTCCGAACTCCGAATATAGTCGTCCAATATATCGATCTTTATGTCTCAACCACTTCGAGACTCCTCGTCATGTCCCCGATCTCATCTGGGACTCCGAACTCCTTCGGTACATCAAAACTTATAAACTCATAATAAAACTGTCATCGTAACGTTAAGCGTGCGGACCCTATGGATTCGAGAACTATGTAGACATGACCTAGAACTATTCTCGGTCAATAACCAATAGCGGAACCTGGATGTTCATATTGGCTCCTACATATTCTACGAACATCTTTATCGGTCAAACCGCATAACAAGATACATTGTTCCCTTTGTCATCGGTATGTTACTTGCCCGAGATTCGATCGTAGGTATCCAATACCTAGTTCAATCTCGTTACCGGCAAGTCTCTTTACTCGTTCCGTAATACATCATCCCACAACTAACTCATTAGTTGCGATGCTTGCAAGGCTTTAAGTGATGTGTATTACCGAGAGGGCCCAGAGATACCTCTCCGACAATCGGAGTGACAAAACCTAATCTCAAAATACGCCAACCCAACATGTACCTTCAGAGACACCTGTAGAGCACCTTTATAATCACCCAGTTACGTTGTGACGTTTGGTAGCACACAAAGTGTTCCTCTGGTAAACGGGAGTTGCATAATCTCATAGTCACAGGAACATGTATAAGTCATGAAGAAAGCAGTAGCAAAATACTTAAACGATCAAGTGCTAAGCTAACGGAATGGGTCAAGTCAATCACATCATTCTCCTAATGATGTGATCCCGTTAATCAAATAACAACTCTTTGTCCATGGTTAGGAAACATAACCATCTTTGATTAACGAGCTAGTCAAGTAGAGGCATACTAGTGACACTCTGTTTGTCTATGTATTCACACATGTATTATGTTTCCGGTTAATACAATTCTAGCATGAATAATAAACATTTATCATGATATAAGGAAATAAATAATAACTTTGTTATTGCCTCTAGGGCATATTTCCTTCATATTTGTTGTGGCTCCTTGGGGTTATGTTTCCAAATTCACACGGGGATGTACTTCTCCTTGGTCTCATCTACATTGTGGAGAAGATGGTAGATGAACCTTTACCCGAGCAGCCAAAATACAGCTTCGGTTCTGCCATTCTATCTCATACATATAGAGGCTTGTGTGATGCCACACAAAAAACTTCCTTCACAAAAAAAGCTCTGTTAGTTTGTGTCCCCTACGATTTTCTATAGTTGCGGTCCTGGGAATACCTTCCTGTAGGACGACCTCGTATACTTAATCCCATACACCCATACGACTGTAGCGAGGGCAGCAGTGTAACTATGGCCAGCAGGTGGACAAAGGCACGGAAACATTGATCTCCAAGTATTGCGAAAAATTGTTACCCTATATACCACCAGGTTTGAGGTACTTGATGAGTCTGTAGTCACATGGAACCCATGGACTCAGGAGCATGTATAGATGGTCTTTGATATACGACCCATCACAGGAGGCATGCTGACCGATAGTGCATTCTGGCTGAATCGCTGCTACTTATTGTTTCTGTGGTGTGTTGAGCCTTACAACCCAGAGCGTGTCATGAGACAGTTCGGTCTGTATCAGGAGATTCCACCACCTTTTCCAAGATGTACCGACGAGGAAACCCATAAGTAAGATGTGACCTCCCTAAATAGTCATTGCCCTTTTTAATTTACTAAACTCACACTTTGTTACATAATTTGCAGGCTAACCAATATGGGCCACAGTTGGAGTTCTTACAATTGGAGGGAACGCAACATTCAATGGGTACACAAGTGGGAAAATGAAGCGCTAGCAGATATAGTGTATCAACTTAGATACATTTTATTTACATTATTTTATTACGATGACCATACGATGCGTGAAGATGCTTTGCTTTCATCACAACGGTTGATGTAATTATATAATTTTGCAGACCGTACGATGGAAGTACAGCTCAAGCGTACAAGCAGTGGTACTGCATCAGCACGCGTACAAGCCTGGCCAGTCAACCAGCTACGATACCAACAAATCTCACGCACGAGGAGCAGATGCAGAGACATGTTGAGCTGCATGCAGCTTTCTATCGTGACTAGATGGTAATCATTAGTAATTTTTTCAGGTCCATTATTTCATTATCATTTCAACCAAATAACAACCAAATATTTTTCAGCTTCAAACTGCCAATGAAATAGGGCAGATCGCAACGGAAGGCATGCCGGCCAGGGGATCAGTTGTCAAGTCATTCCATAAACGTCTTAAAGAATACATGGTAGCAAAGTTGAGATGTTGTAGAGGCGACGACGTTGTCACAGGAGCGTACAACATGCTAGTACCAAGGTCAGCCAGACCGAGTGCGGCGCCGTCGTCCAGACCGAGCGAGGCGCGTACAAGCCATGGGCAGTGGGGGGGGGTCCGAGTACTACAACGACATTGCCACGACATGACTCATCTCAGCCACTACATCACTCTTCTTCGGTGCTGCTTCGTCAGGGGCAGACATCGCAGGACCATGGCATGGGCTTGGATTCAATGCCCGAGTTGTATCTTTCCCCAAACCCATATGCATACACAGGATATGGCGCATACACTCAAGGTGAGGGATCTCAGCCGTATCTCTCCACGCGAGGGATCTCCATGCACGAGGAGACTCGTGTCTCAGATTTAAACCAGTACCAGGTAGAATGTCCAGACAGTACAGGCGAGGGATCTGATCAGGTAGTCATGTTTACATTTTAATGCATTTATAGTGACATTACATATTATCCTTTAACAGTTTTTATTTACAATGTTTCTATGTGCAGGACATACCTGATGTAAATTGGGACGATGAGTACACCCAACCTGGCCTCAACACACGCATACAGGGATTATCACATGATGATGGCGACAATTTTAATGCAGTAGTTACGGAATTCTTCGGAGAGGACGTTATTGGCCCATCTTTTATCTCCGAGAAGTCACAACAACCATACGCCTACAATTATGCATCATGTTCGCAACAAGGATTACAGACTCCACCACCTATGCAGGAGTAGCAGACACAGGAAGACCAACTGGAGTACGGTCACGGTCTTCGTGTAACTCGACCACCTAATCGCTTGAAGCTTTCCGGTCCGAAGAGAAGGCCAGGTGGCCGTCATCGACTATAATGATTCATCTATCTATGTGTGCGACCCATTGTATCTACATATGTCAGTATCAGACCTTCTGACTTATGTATGAAACATTATATATGCTGAAATAAAAATGCACCAGTCCCGTTAAATTCAGATGTACTTGCATTATTAGTTTGTGCTTGTACTTGTTGCATGACATTCGATAATTAGTGGAGGGAAATAAAATGCTACGTTTTATTGTAAAACTATTTTTTTTCATCAAGACACGGTACAACTGAAATTAAGATACATCATACTATTGAAATAAAGATACATTTAAGTATTGAAATAAAGCTACACTAAACTGCAGAAATTAAGATACAAACGATTGCGAAATAAAGCTACACGAAACTGTAGAAATTAAGACAGTAAACTCACACATCGTCCTCCACGTCCCTCTGTCCAGCGTTCAGAACCACGACAATCTTGCCCTTTGAGGACGTAGCTTAAAAACTACATGAAGGCATCATCGTCATCCTCCGTCGATGCAGAACTCTTGCCCTTCAAGGACGCGGAACTCTTGCCCTTGGACGATGCAGAACTCTTGTCCTTCTAGGATGCAGAACCCGAAAGCGGCGACATGAAGATATCATCGTCGTCCTCGCTTTCTTTAGTCCATAAAAATGGATGCTTTGTTGCAGTCCTTCTGAAAGTTTCACTCTTCGGCTCCACTACCTTCTTCCACCTTTCATGCAACCTAAGAAGTTTTGTACGTACCTCCTCATAAGTCCTTTCAGGCCACCCAGACCTACGTAATTCATGGGCCAACTCATTCATTATGGTGTCACTACCGGTGAGTTCGTCCCATGGAACTATCCTATTGTCCATCCTGAAATCAGTGGCTAACCTCAGAAGACATCTGCTCATCCCAGGGTGAAAACTACGATCGAAAGGATAATGGGACATCTCGACTACACTACACTACACTGCTTATTCACCTCCGTGTGGAGGGGGTTTTATAGGTAGAGAGGAGAAAATAGCGGGAAAGAACGACTGGGTATGGAGGGAAAGGGTTGGCGGGAAGAGGATGGCTGGACGAGAGCCTCGGTGTCTCCTTTTATAGGCTTAGATGACAAATGATGGCGAAAAAATAAGCGCGAACGAACGAAATTAGGCGGGAAATTTTAGGGTCCCTGTAGTGTCGGCACAACAGGTTCCCGCAGCGAGTGACTGATTACCGCAGTGCCGTCGCATCCGCTCAAGAAATAGTCAGAGCGATTCTCGCAGTGCCGTCGCATCCGCTGAGGCAAAAGTAGAAAAGCAGACTGATTCCCGGGCGAAAGAACCAAAAGCGTACATATTCCCGCGTTCAGTGTGTAGTCTGCGTCAGAATCAACCGGGGCGCGTGTAGCAAGGCTGCCGCCAACAGCAGTGGCGGCGTGGCCCATCGGCTAGGCCCGCGGCCTGCACGGCCTGTCGACCAGCCAGGGACAGCACCAGGGAGAGGCCGCCTCCGGCGATGGCGGCAGGGCCCACCTGGCTCGCCCTGTTCCGTCGCAGCGACTCGCACTGCAGCAATGTCGTTTCCCCTGGGTGGCCGCCTCCTGCGGTGGCGGCAGGGCCCGCCGCCTCCTGGTGTGGCGGCAGGTGCCACGTGTTGCCTGCCGCACCGGCCGCAAATTTATCCACGGGTAGTCCTTTTTGACAATTCCGTTGGCCAGGGGTCTTTTTGGACAAAAAATAGTTTCTCCGCTGATAGTGTGATTGGCTCGCGACGGCTGTAGGTTTGCCGGAAACAACGACAGCCGATACTAGTTTTAAATCTCACTTTTTCAGTTTCGTATGGGAACCAAGTTTCACTTATCCAGAGTTTTATTAGGCTAACCATAGTTTTAGGTGGTTATCCCCGTAAACATTCTTAAGGAAAACAGATGTGTTCGGTCCTGCCCATTCCTCGGTCCTGCCCATTCCTACCGATGTGCCTCCTCGAACCTCCGCAACTCCACTCAGATTCAAGGTGTCCTCATAGATTGGGAGCCTGCAACCACGGTTCTGAGCAATCACAGCGCCAGATCCCCAATTTTTGTGGAAGCAAACTAACATTTTTGTCCTCGAAGGGGTCCTCTGGAAAAGCCACCTTCTACGACGCTCGATAGATCCCCACCGGCTGCTGCATCGCATTGGATTCGTCTCGGCCCTCGCCACAATCCGCTGAAACTAGAAAAGAAAAATGCAGTAAAGAGAATACATCAGGCGCTCAAGCAGACGAACAGCATGCATGGTTTGGCGCATGCAGTAATTAAAGACCCATTCATGCATCACAGCAGCTACACGGATTTAACCATGGTCTTCTTACGAGGCAGGTGTTTTTCCCATTGACTCGCCCCGCAACCCGAACATACATACTCGGAGGGTATAGTGCCAAAAAGCTGGTTTCTTCGGTTTGCTCCAATATTCACTAAATGAAGTGGTGCAGATCCACATGCTCAACTCAATGGTCCAGATAATATGACCATATGGTGGTACGAGCCATGTCGATGTTCTCTCTTTCAACGCCCAACTCTTCAGACCACCAAAAACACACTCAGAAGCAAGTAAAAACTAGCATCAGTACCAAAATGATAACACCACGAGCCAAAGCTTCCTCTGTTTCTCCCAATCAGATTTTTTACCGATTAAATCATTTCTGAAGTACTTGCTCATGACTGGTTTGCTGTTATGTAGCACAAATAGACGATTGACACAAATCTCTTTGCACCGGTTCAGCAGAGCATCCACATGAGATCGCATCAACGCTCGAGCATCTACAACTAAACTACGATAATTCCATTGCCAATGTTCTGTTGTAAAGGTCTTCTCCAGTAAGTTTTTCAACCACCAGGTCACCAATTAGCCTGAGAATAGGTATACAAAGGTCAGAAGAAATAACCTCTGCTATCACCCTTGTGAGAAAATCCAAGAAACATACCTTCACGCCAAAAAAAGAATTCCTGGTATGTTATTCTTCTAGTCCGCCTTCCGACGACAAAACAGCTTCTTGTAAGTATCCCACACATGTGCGAGCCTACAAGAGTAAGGGGGGCGTTTAGATACATAAATTTGAAAATAATAAATAAATAAACTCATTCGGAAAAAATCTTACCAAGGCTTCTTAACCAAATTGTCCCTCAGCATTGTGAACATAAGATAAGCCAGAATGTATGGCAGCTGCTCTGAAGCGTGAATTTCCATGGATTTCTCGTTTTCAACAACAACCACTCCTCCAGCATGCCCTGCCCCATGCTCAACTACGCATCGGTCATAGTTGAGCATACTCCAGACCGTGTTTGTATATCTTTGAGACCCAACTTCCCTGCTGGTGCTTGGCTGATTATTGGTGGTGGTGGGGACTCCTCTCTGGTTGGTAGCTAACTGAACCTTGCGGCCTTTGGAGGCTACTGTCTGACTACCCTTGGTGATAGTCTTGCCTTGGGTGGACCTTTGCTGGTTCTGGTTGGCTGTTTGCTTAATCTCTGTGGTCTTGGGTTTGTCAGGATCATACAAGAATACTCCACTGAGAACGGGTGAAGATGAATTTTTAATGCCAACTGTCCAATTATTATCTTCTGATTCCGAAGATTCAGATCTGCCCCATTTTTGCCAGGGCCCAAATGGTACACGTGTGAGGAACTCCTCCAGTTGAGAATCAGTCTCTATAACTGATCGCCGTAGCTCCACAACAAAACACCGCTTAGCATCTGATGGAGCAAGTGATGGAGTGAACATTATGAACTCGTTGAACCAGCGAGTTCTGACTTCATAATGGCTAATATGTTTCAGATGAAGAGTGTCATGCAGTACTCTGAAATTTTGAGGATATGTTTCCCCATCTGTTGTGTAAAAAGGTGCCATGACAGTCCAAATGGACTTGAAATCTGCAACAAAACTTGCATCTGGTTCATCCTGAAGCTGCTTGCTATAAATCCAGCAGAAATGTTCTCCCAAGAGGATGTCGTCCTCTTTGAGCAGGCCCTTGTAACTTCTCTTCTTTTTGTGTGTCTTTACAACCTCACAGATCACTAACGAAAAGGAACCGCCCCCATGTTCTGTAAGAGGACGCTCTTTATTTGCGGTGATTGTCCAACGAGGTTTCTTTTCCATGAAGATTCTCAGAGGCAGCAGGCTGTCATGCAGTGGAATCATATGTCAGAAACTACAAACTGAAGCGCACACGAAAAGCTAAATATGAGAGTGGGCTGTAAAGTCTCTATGTAAGTGCAGTGCATGTTGACTGTTGCGGTGATGTTTTTATTCTGATCACGGCATTCATACTTTGGTTAGTTGCAACCTGACGGGATGCAATGATGCATTTCATCTAGTTTCTTTGCCTGGTTGATCTATGTCTTTGAAATAAGGTTTCAGAGTCAACCACATTGTCAATGGGAAATGAAAATAGTTGGTAACTTGCATTGGTTTGGAAGAAGATAACATTCGGCTTTGATTACCAAGAAAACAAGTGGGAAAAAACAAAACTCGAAATCAGGGCAGTTAAGTGCTAAATATACCAGCCAGCGACCATAGCCCTCTATAGATAGATACCCTGTCCTCTAAGCCATAGAATGTCCTTATCAACATCCTTATGCACGAAATAAATTAAGCTGAAAACTGTGACTGGCTGACTGCATGTGTTTACCTCTCCTTGTTTATGAAGCACACTGAAACTTTCTCCTTCAGGGTCTCCAAGTCCTCACTGTTCATACCATTGGCATGTAAGAACCGTGCGACCGCACCCTTCAGCCACTGATGTTCATCGTTCTTTCCGATCCTAACAGCCAAATCTTTGTATTTCTTGTCGGACAAGAGAAACATGAAGTCCACTTGTAACTTATAAGTTTTTAGCTTCTTCATGAGCTCAACGTAAGCTGGAAAGTAGAACTCTGACCCATTATTTCCATCAGATTCATTTCTATGCCTGGAGTAAAAAATACAGTTATACCTTCAACAGTTATAAGTATATAACGGTACAATCAAATGTCACTCAGCAGAATGGTACAGGTGCAGAATATTTTTAGTATTTCTTCTCTGTTAACAAGTGAAGAACCAAGAAATTACGCCCGGCACTAAGCTTCTCACACCAACTGTATCATATATTCACCACCTACCATCAACATGGAATCATCCTAGAAAATATAATACTTCCTCTGTTCCTAAATACAAGTCTTTTAAGAGATTCCACTATAGACTACATACGGAGCAAAATGAATGAACCTATACTCTAGAAGGCGTCTATATACATCCGAATGTAGTCTCTATAGTAGAATATCTAAAAAGACTTATACTTACCAACAGAGGGAGTATTTTTTTACATGGGAACGTAACTAATTTAGCTCCAATGTGCCAATCAAGTTATCAATTCGACATACAGCCGTTAAAAAAATTGACACACAAATACTTCAACCTAAGTTTTCAGTGTGTCTGTTGTTGATTGCAAACTTTAAGGCAGCTCACGCTATAAGATCAGTATAGACACTATCATAGAATATATTTTATAGTTGAGGACAGCTATACGGAAAATTCTTGTATTATTGACTCACGCTAGGCATCGGCAAAACTTGGAATTAACGCTAGCGCTTTTTGGAACCTTGGTCTTGAGGCATATTAATGCGCCTTTCAGCAACTGACAATGTGTGGACCAGTCTAAGACCGCAGCATGTAGAACATGTGGGAAAATATTAGCAAGGACAAGGCAGCCAAATTTCCTCCTATCATGTACTACAATTTCAAATTTCTTCCACGTTCAAAAACTTCTATCATACAATAAATCAAATTAATTGGACATCAACTAATAGAAATGAAGGAGCAGGGTTAAAGAAGCTTACGAGGATAGAAAATCTTCGAACATTACAATATGCTTTTCATCTGAAATATCCTGAGTTTTCCCCGCAGACACGTTTGCCCAAGGCTGCTTCTGCCCTGCAACATGCAAGTCTGACTTTAACTTCACCGTTGTATCTGACAAAGACCACATGTTCTTTCTTCCAGAAAGGTCATCATCTATTTCATCAGCTTGTTCCATAATGCCACTGCCAAGATCATCCTGGGGTTGATCACTCTTGTTGGCAGAGGAACTGCCAAGATCAATCTGCTCGGGAATGCCTGTGCTACCAACGCTGGGACCAGTAGGATCTACCTTCAGAGCTTTTTCTCCTTTTTGGCATACTTATTAGATGTCAAAGCATAGAATGTATCAATATCTTCCTTAGCAAGCGATTTCATCTTCTCCCTGTGTTTTGTCACTCTGTCCTCCTCCTTTTTCTTCTCGGCCTCGGCCAGCATCCTTTCCCTTTCCTCCTCCTCCTCCTTCTTTTTCCTCTCGGCCTCGGCCAGCATCCTTTCCCTTTCCTCCTCCTCCTCCTTCTGTTTCCTCTCGGCCTCGGCCATCTGCTTTATCATATCCTGCTCTCTCTTAGCAGCATTCTTCGCCTTCAACCTCTGCTTCTTTTTCTGATTCCTCGTAAGATTTGCGGGTGGATCTGGCGGATTCATAGCGTCGGGACGAGCAGGGGTGTGGCGGAGTGTGGCCAGTGGAATTCAACCGCCAGCGGCGAGCAGGGTGGTGAGTGGAGGATTAGAGGAAGAGCGTCGGATTGGGTGGCGGGTGGTTCTAGGGTTAGCGGCGGGTGGAGGCGGGATGTTAGGGTTTAGTGGCGGGCGGAGGAACAGAGTGGCGAATGGAGGCTGTTACTAGGGTTTAGCAACTAGCTGACGCTCGTCAGCGTCGCGCGAACTGAATGGGCCGGCCCATTCGATGTGGTCATAAAAATATGAAACAAAGGCCCTGTTTGTTTAAAAAGTCCTAGGACTTTTTTTAGTCTCACGTAAAAAGTCTCTAGTTCCTACCTGTTTGTTTCCAGGGACTAAACAGAGACTAGAGGATAATAAATGACATGCTAAAAGACCATATTGCCCCTAATAATGAACTACTACAGATGTGGATAAGGTGAGGTGGGGGGCAGGCCAGGGAAAAGTCCCAAAAAGACTCTCATATATGGTCTTCTTCTTTTTAGTCCCAAATGCCTAGTTTAGTCCCTAAAAGTCCCTCCCATTTGATAAAAAAGTCTCTAAGAAGGACTTTTTCTAGTCCCTACATCAAAAAGTCCCTGAAAACAAACACCCCCAAAGATGTCCCATCGAGGTTTCGAAATCACAGCCCGACGATTGCGAGTAACTGATCTTTACCACTACAGCAGCTAAACGCTTGTGATTAAGCGCCGCGCGAACATTTAAGAACCATAAAGGCAGCGCCAGAAAAAAGAAGAAAAAATCCCACCATTAAACTTTTTTTTCTGATTTACGCTGAATGATTTTTAAATGCACTTTGAACATTTTTGTGATATACAATGAATCTCTACTACCTAAAAGAAACACAACGTGCCGTTTCCCCTATTACATCGTTCTTCATGTCCTATTACTTTCAAAAGAAAAAAACTACGGCAGTGGTAATCAAAAACCTAGGCACGCAGCCCCACCCCGCCCTCGACCCCTTTTCTCCCTCACGCTCAAGCGCCTCCTCGGCCGCCACATCGCCTCCTCCAGGTGCTCATATGCCGTCGCCACCTTCGACCCTTCCTTGCACAGTTGCACCCTGCCAGCGCGCCGCCGACTGCCCCGCTCGTCCACATCGGCCGCAATCTCCCTGATACCGCTTTGGCGCTTGCCCCCTTCCTTGCCGACGTCGTGGCCGTCTTCCACATGGATGGATGGACCCCACCTACATAGCCAGATCTGGTGGGTCTTTCTTGTCACTCCATTGCAACTGCCTTGCCGGCGAGGGTACAGGGCGTCTCCTCTCAGATGCCGCGCCAGTGGCGTGGTCTCGTGGGCAGGATGATGTACACCGCCCCCGCATGCTATCCCTCTGTGTAGCTTGTGTACTCCTCCTCAGCTGGCGGTACGTTACGAGAAATGCATAAGGTCGCTTCGTACGTTATGCATTGTTTGACTCGGAAGGCGTCCATCATGGGGCATCACTAGCGACACATGCAGCAGCAAGAGGATGCAATGTCAAAGAACGGCGGTGTGACAAGCCTCCAGTGGACGGCACCTTCATCGGTTCCAAATTGTAAGTAATAATTGTGTTTTGGAAAGTTTTCTAGGTACCCACCAGGCGTTCGGTTATTTGCCTTCAAGAGCTTGATGGTCCAATATTCGTGCACATGCGAACCTTGCTTTGTCGTGCTTGTGCTAGACTGCATTGTCTTATGTGTATGCAACGCCATACTATTGGTTTAGATAACTCGATGGAAAATCCCATGTTTGTTGTTGATATTCTGACCATTTTGTTCAATGAACAATGACATTGAATTAAACTAGGAAGACGCTACATGATGATCCTAGATTTATTGGATGGTCTTATATAAAAGATAAACAATATATAGCAGACGATGGAAGACGCTAGAGCGTTAGCAGACGAACCAACCTACTATAGTTTTGTAGACAGTTGACAACTTTAGATGATAGAGTTGGAAGAAATATTCTCTAATGGATAGATGATTATTTTAAAAGTATGTACCACTACTCAATTTACTGTTTTAGATTGCAACATAGTATTCTGGTCAAAATAAAGGTTCTCCAAGAGACTGGCTAGAACAACCCTTGGCCGCGAAACAACACCAATCAACAATTTATTGTTTTAGGTTGCAATATAGTATCCTCCATTTATTTGATGGAACGGTTCAGTTGCAAACAGACTTGGATTGGAGAGACTGAAATAGTTAGTGGAGGAAAAATTAAAATGATGAGTAAGAAGATTGATTATAACAGTTTAAAAAACTTGATAGTGTATCTTGATGTGCAAGAGAAAATAAATATTGTGCGACATGAATGTTAATGTCCCCGTTGCAATATATGCTGAACATTTTTTAAGTACACAATGAGCATTTTTTAAATATGTTGAACATTTCCTTAATATATGGTGAACATTTGTTAAATGTATGATGAACATTTTTGTAATACAGAATGAACATTTTCTAATGTGTGGTGACTTTTTCATAAATATGCTGAAGATTTTCTTAATATACAATTAACATTTTTGTAATACGCGGTGAAGCTTTATATAACACACAGAAAAGAGAGGAAGAAAAAAGATAAAATAAAATAAAAGAAAAATAAAAAACCAAAGGAAAATTGAACCAAAAATAAAAAACCAGAACAAAACCTCCGAAGACCGGACAAAACATTGAAAAAACAGAAGCATAAAACCACAGAAGAAAAACGAAAAAAAAAACAGCAGGAAACAGCGAACGACGAACAGACAAACCCCGTACATGGGCCGGCCCAATCAGATGTTCGCCTCAGCGAAGGGACAACCTTTTGACGCTAACGAGCGTCAAATAGGATCTGCCTCAAAGCGGGAGGTCCTATTGGACGCGCTTTGCGTCAAAATGTCGTCGCCACACACAGAGGCGCAGCCTGACTGGGCCGGCCCATCGCGCTGTACGGGTGGAAAGAAAAGAAAGCAAAAAAGCGGAAGGAAGGAGCATTGCTTGTAGGAAACCAACACGCACTTTTTTTTAGGGTACGCACACTTTTAATAACGGGCACAGCCGTACAACCGGACTTGTCTATTGTATCGAACCAGAATTACACACTGTAGTGAACCTCTTAAAATAAATTGTACATTTTTTCTGAAGGTGTATATTTTGAAAAAGTACGATCATTTTTTTCATTTCACAACATATTTTGTACACAGGAACATTTTTTGGCATACGTGCACAAAAAACTGAAACTGCAGAAAATGTTTTTGAAAAACGTGAAACATTTTTTGAAGTTGTGAACAAATTATGAAATCCCGAACAAATTTTAAACCACGATTTTTCTTGAATATTTGAACAAATATTAAAAAATGGAACATTTTATGAAATTACATACAAAAAGAAACCGCGATTTTTTTTGAATTTGTGAACAAAAATATGAAAACGGAACTTCATGAAATACCTAACAGAATTTGAAACGACAGACATTTTTTGAAATTCCTGAACATTTTATCAAACACGCTTTTTTTAATTTCAGACCAAATTTTGCAACCGCAAACAATTTTTGCAATTTAGGAAGTTTTTTTTTGAAATAGGAAAATTTTCTAAATTTGCAAACTGAACAAATTTTGAAGTATACAAACATTTTCCAAAATTCCTGTACATTTTTTCAAATTGTTGACATATTTTTAAAAGTAGAACATTTTTAAAATCTTAAAAGGTTTGAATTAAAATAAAAGAAAAATATCAACTTGAAAACGAAAAAAAAGAAACAAAGAAGAAAGAAAGAAACAGCAAAAGGAAAAGAAAATAAAAAAGAAAGAAGAATAATAATCAGATTTTAAAGTGTCAGAACGAATTTTCAAAAGTGAGCAATTGCAAAATTCTAGAATAAAATTGGAAACCCGGAACATTTTCTCAAGTTTCTGAACATTTTTTAAATTGTGAACAATTTTTCTAAATGGTATCCTTTTTTCAAATTTCCCAAATTCCCTAATTTGTGAACAAAAACTTAAAATGTGAACATGTTCCAAATTTCTAAACATTTTTTGAAAAAAGAAAATACAAAGGGAAACAGAAAAGGGAAAACCCCAAAAAAGAAAACACAAGGGAAAAAACAGACAAAAACCGGTTCAGAGAACCTTCTGGAAGGTTCCCAAAACGCATAAAACCAGATATTGGGCCGGCTCAGTACATGCGATCCCGCTCGCTCCTGTGTGCATTTGCTCGACATTGTGACGCAGCGAGCGTCCAATAGGGATTTCCCCTCAAAGCACCCCTATTTCTCACTTTCTTTTTTTGAGACAAACCCCTATTTCTCGCTTGACGCGAGTCTGCTCGATCTCTCGCTGAAGCGAACTACAGTATCAGGATTCGAACCCTGGATGCTTCGATAGGAGCTGTTGCTGCTAGCCATCCAAGCTAGCTTTTTAAAACACATGTCGACATATTTTTTTGGTGTCATGAAATATTCATTTCATCACCTATTTTTTCATTCATAGTCCTGCACTAGCTTGGATCAAAGCATCCATAGTCATGAAATATATTTTTTTGGTGTCAACTTTTTTTCATACACATTCTATATTTTTTGTATAGATAAGGAATATTTTTATACACACATTTAACATTTTTTAAATACATGATTAACACTTTTTAAAATATATTTTTTAGTCAACTGTTTTGCATATATATTGTACATTTTTTATATACACCAGGAACATTTTTTATACATGTTTAACATTTTTTAATTACATGATTAACATATTTTTGAACATATATTTTTTATGCCTACTTTTTTTTGCAAAAACAATTAGCCTACAGCGAGCCGATTAGCTCCTGTCGGCCCACAGTGGGCCGATAGGACCCAATCCGCCCACAGTGGGCCGACTGGGGCCAGTCGGCCAACTGTAGGCCGACTGGAATGCAATCGCCCTGCTGTGGGCCGACTAGGCCCAGTCGGCCTGCAGCGGGCCGACGGTGTATTATTTTTGAAAAAAAATTACCCAGCGTAATATTTATGAAAATTAATAAAAAAAGTATTATTTAAAAAAATTAGCTAGTAATAGATCACAGAAACAAGAACTATGTCGGCTGTAAAATATTCATTTCATGACCTATTTTTTCATCCATGCAAGGCTTTTGTACTTTTGTTTATACTTGGAAATATTCTATTTATATTTATATATTACAAAAAAATCTTCTTCTTTTTTTGAAAAAATGGTTCAACAAGTATTTAAAAAAATGTTGAATAAGTATTAAAAATGTTGAATAAGTATTAAAAAATGTTGAAGCAAGTATTTGGAAATGTTAAAAAGTATTTGAAAAATGTTGAATATGTTTTAGAAAATGTAGAACGAGTATTTAAAAAATGTTGAGCAAGTAGTTAAAATTGTTGAATAATTATTAAAAATGTGGAATAAATGTTAACAATGTTGAAGAAGTATTTCAAAATTGTTGAATAAGTATTAAAACAATGTTGAATGAGTATTTAAAAAATGTTGAACATGTATCTGAAAAAAATGTTGAACAAGTATTTCAAAAATGTTGAATAAGCGTTCAGACGAAGTTGAACGTGTATATAAAAAATGTTGACCACTTATTAAAAAAATGTTTTTGACATATACAAAAATGTAGGATGAAGACGAAAACAAATATAAGAAAAAAACAAAAGAAAAGCAAAAAATGGAGAAGAAAAAAAACAAAAGCAGAAAAAATCGGAGAAGAAAAACATGAACAAAAGAAAAGCAACATAAAAGACTGATTTGGGTTGCCTCAAGTAATTCGCGTCCCCACTACTACCAGCTACCACGGCGATCTCCTGGAAGACCACGGTTCGACCTCGCGTTCTCCCCCCTTAAATCTTCTTTTCCCTTTAATTTATGCGTGAAGATGGGCTGACCCAAGTACTGAAACACTTCAGCGAGGGTTCTCTACAGTCTCGCTTAATGCGAGAACTAGCATTTGCGACGTGTACATGCCCGGCTCCGGGAGCTCCCAGCGCCAGCGCTCGTAGGTCATGTTATTACTGGGCCAGCCTAGCAAAACTTCAATCAACCACGAAAAAAAAACAAAAGTGGTGCTATACGAGGAACAAACTTGCACCGCGACAACCACGTTGGAGTACGGATAACCACCTGACCTTTCTACGTTGTAGTGATGAATTGCAGGGCGAACATTTAAGAAAATTTGTAGCCACACAAATTTATTGAAAAGTTATGTTTACTGTAGTGCTTTGATTTTCGAATTAATTGAAAGTATTTTAGAAAAAGTTCGTGAATTTCAAAAATTCCCTTGATTTTGAATAAAAGTTCGTCAAATTTTGAAAAGGTTCATCGATTTTGATTTTTCAAAAAGTTCATCGGTTTTCACGAAAGTTCATCGATTTGGAAATAGTTAATTGATTTTGAAACATAGTTCATTGAATTTGAAAAAAACTTCATTGATTTGAAAAAAGTTCATCAACTTAGAAAAAAATTCATCCACTTTGAAGAAGTTCGTTGATTTTCAAAAAAATACATAGGTTTTGAAAAAAAACTCATCGACTTGGGAAAAAGTACATCGATTTTGAAAAAAGTTCATTGATTTTACAAAAGTTCATCGACTGTAAAAAACTTCATCAATTTTGAAAAAAAGATCATCAGTTTGACAAAAGTTCATATTTATTGAAAAAAAGTTCATGAATTTGAAAAACAATGTTCATTGATTTTGAAAAAAAACATGAATTGTAAAAAGTTTGTGAATTTAGTAAAAGAAAAATGAAACACAAAATGGAAAAAGGAAAAAGAAACACAAAATGGAAAAAATAAAAAATTGTTCCCAAAAAAGCAACCTTGACAAAGAATAAATAAAATAAAAGAAGTATGGAGGCACATCTGTCAGCTTGTCGTAGTAGTCGGTGCGCAGCCCTGTGGACGTGGATATCCTGAGTTCGAACCCCGTCCTCACACGCCCATTTGCGAAAAGTGAAGAAGCGACGAAAAAAGAGGGAAAATAGACCGGCCTAGCGCAACACGGAGTGTGCACCCGTTTGCGAAAAGTGAAGAAACAACAGAAAAAAGGAAAATAGGTCGGCCCAGCGCAGCAAGGGGGTGCGTCCGTTTGCGATAAGTGAAGAAACGAGCACATAAGGCGTCATTTAGGGTTTGCCTCCGGCTCCTCTTGCCTAGGGGAAGTCTATTTTAAACCCTAAACGTGTAGAACTTAATTAAATCGAACCCCCACTCCAAATCCCAGGTCGTTGGCACACTGAACTTACCGATCCCGGTCTAAATCGAACCTAAAGTTGTTTTTCATGTAAAAACATATATCCCAAATGGAATAATTTGCTACTCTCACTAACCAACTTGACCCAACTGTCACATGTATCTTCCACCTCTAGTCTATCTCTACAGGAGATTTCTAAGCGGGCCGCCCAGTAAATGATTTTTTCCTCCGGACTCGTGTCCTCTTGCATAACAACTTAAGTTAGGTTTTTACAATGTTGTTCCTAAAATGGTCTAGTGTCTAGATTGTTTTCTCTCTCTTTTGATTCCCGTTTCTATGGTTTCTATTATCTTTTTGTTTTGCCTTTTATTTTCTTAATTATTTTTATTGATTTAATTTTTAATTTTTATTTTCCCAATTTTATTTTTTATTTATTTTTAAAAACACATGAACATTTTCTATCTATTTGATGTATATTTTTAATACGCATCAAGCATTTTACAATATAGGGTCAATTCTCTTAAATATATGATGAACATTTGTCAACTTCATAAATATTTCTAAAATTTGTGCACATCTTTCAAACTTATAAATAGTTTTCCAAAACTGTGAAGAAATTTTGTATTAGTGAACATCCTTCAAACTTGTGAATATATTTTTCAAAACTGTGAAGAAATGTTATATTAGTGAACATTTTAAAATTCATGTTTTTTTAAAAAATAATAAATTTATTTTGAATTCACGAACATCTTCAGAATTCGCGGAAAATTTTCAACTTCACAAACATTTTCCAAGCTCGTGTTTTTTAAATTCGCGAACATCTGGCCTGCTATCATTGAGTGCATGGGCTAGGTGCGTGGGGCGGCTCCTCAGAGTCACCAGGCAATTAAAATAGTGTCTCAAAAGATGCCCAAGAAAATAGTGTCTAAAAAAACCAGGCAATTAAAATTCCCAAGGCCGCAGGTTGGTTTTAGTTACGTCTACTCTTCTTCATCTCCATCAAAAAGAGGTAGCTTCATGTCGCAGTACACCGTACGTGTTCGAGGTCCATGCTGTACCCACCACGGCGCTCCACATGCATATATTTTTACCTAATCTTCATCTTTGTCTTTACCATTTTTTGAGGGAATGTCATCATGGCTCACTTTATTTCTTTTAAATAATTGTTACATCATCCACAATCAAAGAAATGATAAATCTAGAAGGTTCCTGAAAAACCACAAAACTGGCCGTTTAGGCAAAGTTTAGCATAAAATAACCTTATTTAAAAAAACCCAAATGATAACGCCACTTGCCTTGATCCACGTTAATTTTATTTTGCACGATCCTAAATAAATCTGTTAAAATCTGAGCGTCACGTGGGCATCATCGTGTGTGTGGACGTGGAGAGTTCGTCCACATGCCCCGCAGCACGCGGCCTGCCAACTGCGCTGTGTGGGCGAACTAGTTTCTGCCCACACAACCACCACCTAGTTCACACGTGTATGAGCGAACTACTTTTCGCCCACACGGCACTCATACATTGTTGGATGGCAATTAAAGTTGCGCGCACGTGGCAACTAGGTAAACACACATAACAACTATGATTCGTTGTTAGACGACAACTGCAGTTGCACGTACGTGGCAACCAGATAAACACACATAACAATTGTGATTAACCATACATGGTAACTATGGTTGGAAAACACGTGACAACTAGGTAAACACACATGGCAACTACTGTTTGACCATATGTGGCAAGTAGTTAATCACACACGATAATTATGGTTTGATTACACGCGACAACTACCATAAATTAGACATGACAACTATAGTTAACCAAAAAAAAAGAGTTGCCATGCTTTTACAGCTACATTTGCCATCCCGAATAACTACATCTGCCATCCCAAATGGCAACTAAATCGTCATTCCGCGGGTACCTAACATAGCTGCACCCGGACGTGTGGGCATATTTGCATGGTGGCACACGCGCGGGGTGAGGATGAGTAGTACTTATTGGGCGTGTGGCACGAAGTAGTTGCGCCCACACGTGTGGGCAATTCTAATGTTGTAGGATTGAAAGTATGTCTAGAGGGGGGTGATTAGACTACTTGACCAAATAAAATCTAGCATTTCCCAATTTTAGTTCTTGGCATATTTTAGCAACTTAGCACAAGTCAAGCACTCAACCTACACATGCAATTCTAAGAGTATAGCAGCGGAATGTAAAACAATTGCATATGAAGGTAAAGGGAGGAGTTTGAGGAAGCAAACGCAATGTTGACACGAAGATTTTTTATCCGTGGTTCCGATAGGTGGTGCTATCATACATCCACATTGATGGAGACTTCAACCCACAAAAGATAACGGTTGCGTGAGTCCACGGAGGACTCCACCCACGAAGGGTCCACGAAGAAGCAACCTTGTCTATCCCACCATGGCCGTCGCCCACGAAGGACTTGCCTCACTCGGGTAGATCTTCACGAAGTAGGCGATCTCCTTGCCCTTACAAACTCATTGGTTCAACTTCATAATCTTGACGGAGGCTCCCAAGTGACACCTAGCCAATCTAGGAGACACCACTCTCCAAGAGGTAATAGATGGTGTGTTGATGATGAACTCCTTGCTCTTGTGCTTCAAATGATAGTCTCCCCAACACTCAACTCTCTCTCACAGAATTTGGATTTGGTGGAAAGAAGATTTGAGTGGAAAGCAACTTGGGGAAGGCTAGAGATCAAGATTTATGTGGTTGGAATGGAATATCTTGACCTCAACACAAGTGTAGGTGGTTCTCTCTCAGAAAATGTATGTTGGAAGTGTAGGCATGTTCTGATGGCTCTCTCCATGAATGAAGAGTGGGTGGAGGGGTATATATAGCCTCCACACAAAATCTAACCGTTACACACAATTTCCCAAACTCGGTGGGACCGAATCGTGAAACTCGGTCAGACCGATTTAGTTCATAATGTGACCGTTAGGCATTTCGGTGGGACCGACATGTCAACTCGGTGGGACCGAAATCGTTAGAGTTAGGGCATAACGTAATCTCGGTGAGACCGATTACTCAACTCGGTGAGACCGATTTGGTAATAGACAAACAAAGAGTTGGCTAGGCAAACTTGATGGGACCGATTCGCTCATCTCGGTTGGACCGAAACATTACGAAAGGTAAACAGAGAGTTTGCATTGCAATCTCGGTGGGATCGATCGCTCATCTCGGTTTGACCGAAATGTTACGAAGGGAAATAGAGAGATTACAATCCCATCTCGGTGAGACCGAGATCCCTATCGGTGAGACCGAAAAGACTAGGGTTTCTGGCAGTGGCTATGTCAACTGAACTCGGTGGCGCCGGATAGAAAGATTTGGTGGGGCCGAGTTTGACTTTTGGTTTGGGACATATGTGGATGTCAGAAAGTTGTTGAGGGTTTTTGGAGCATATCACTAAGAATTTTGAGTAAGAAACTCATTAAGCAACACCTCACCCCCTCTTGATAGTATTGGCTTTTCCTATGGACTCAATGTGATCTTGGATCACTAAAATGTAAAATGTAGAGTCTTGTGCTTTGAGCTTGAGGCAATCCTTTTGTCCTTAGCATTTTGAGGGGTCCACGTTTCTCATCCATGCCATGCCAAACATTGAGCTTTCCTGAAATATTTATCTTGAAACAGCATTAGCTCAATGAGCTATATGTTGTTAGGAATTACCAAAACCACCCAGGGATAGTTGCACTTTCAATCTCCCCCTTTTTGGTAATTGATGACAACATATAGATCAAAGCTTCGACAAATGATAATAAGATTGAAAAACATCGTCGCTTTGAGAAGTATGTGATAAGCAAGAGCTACCCCTAAATTTGTGCATTATTTAAAATTTGCTTTGGACTGCAAATGCACAATGTGTTAGGATCATGGGTCACTCTTCCATGTCACATACATCTTGGTGGAGCGCTCAAAAAGATAGAAGTTAAAAGCATGAACTCATCACCAAGCAAGTGAATGATCATATAAGGATATAAGAGATAATATCATCCAACAAGCATCAAGGGTAGCATATGATCCAACACATGATCGAACAAGTAAACAAGTATCTCACAAGCACACAATCAATAAGTTCAATCAAAAACAAAAGAGATAAAAAGCAACACTCTCTCTCGAAGCCTATGATCTATACATTTTCTCCCCCTTTGGCAACAAGTTACCAAAAAGTTCAAAAAATGCATAGTGCTAAACGACTCTCAGGCTTGGTCTTCGGGAGGTGGTGTAGAGATGGCTCCAAGGACAAAAGCTTCTGTTGATGTAGCTGGAGCTGGTGGAGTGGCTGTTGGAGGTGGCACTGGAGCTGTAGCAGCTGGTGCTGATACTGTAGCTCTAGTATCTGTGACTGCCACTGCAACAGATCTCTGTCCTCTGGGCACTCTGGCAAAAGCATTTGTAGTAGACTTGCCCTTCTTCTCCTCCACTTCCTCCTGAAGTTGCTCAACTACTGACTGGATCTCAGTTACCTTGACATCAAGATCATAGAATTTCTGCTCAATGATCCTCTCCAAGCTCTCCTGGTTTTGAGTCAGGGTGGCCAAGCCCTTCTCAATCCTCAAAGTGGAGGCATTCAGATATCCAAGCTGATCTTGCTTGCTCTTGAAGAATATCTGAGATGCTTCTTCAGCAGTTGGCATCTTTGCAGCTTTCTCTGCCCTTGCCTTCTCTCTCTTCTCATGTGCTTGCACAAATGATGGATCTTCTTCATTCATAACAACAGTGTTGTCCTCAAAGTCTGGCTTGAGGGGTAAGTGCTCCTTGTCCAACAAATATGCATGCCATCTGGATGAGCATCTGAATCTGTGGAGCACACCCACAAGATCTCTTCTGATCTGCAGTTGTCCTCTTGATTGTTTCCACAATCAGACTCATCACCTTGAACTTTTGAGGAACATCAAATATATGCAACAAGTTGATGGAGTGTCCCCTGATCATTCTGTGATCTCCTGACTTTGGCAACAGAGTGTGCCTCGGAATTGTATTGATGGTTGGCAGCCCTGACAGCAAGTGCTTCACTGAGCCAAACTTGTGAGTCTCTAGATCTGCATCAGGAATCTTCTTGTACATGCTGGCCATTGAGTTGTGATCCTTCTTGTTCTTGGCATAGACATCCAAGTCATCTTCATTTTCTTCTGGGGCATTGATCAACTGAGCCCATTCTTCCACAGAGGATTGGTACCTAGTACCTTCTGACATCCAAATGATCTTCCCATCTGGGTAGAAGTGGGCAGTGGAGTAAAACTGCATGATAAGCTCATCATTCCACTTGGTGAGCTTCTGGGCAACAAATGTATCAACTCCACATGCTTTGAAGCTGTCATATACACCTGGATAGTGATCTTCATTCTCCTTGATGTACTCCCAGTTAACCCATCTCATGTCACAGACAATAGGCTTCTTGTCAAGCAAAATTGTCTCATAAAAGTCTTGTTGTTCCTTAGTGTGAAACCTGTAGTCAACAACAGTTCTTCTCCTGACAGCATATGGATCAGACTGTCTCCATAATCTCAGTCCTGAATCCTTCCTGATTTTCATGTTTTCTGCAACAGGATGTGCATCATTGTGGTTAGGGATCTTGGGCTTCAGTTTTCTCAAAACAAGTGAATCATCTTGTTCTTCTTCAGCTTCAGGCACTGGTGCCTTGTTCTTCTCCTCAGCTGAAATACTTCTGGTGTTCCTCTTGGGTTTAGGCTTTTGATCTGGAGCAGCATCTTTGGGCTTAGATGGAGTAGCCCCTGATCTGATTGCATCTCCCATGAGCTTCTGAGCTTTGGGTGCTGGTGCGGCATCCTCTTGTTCTTCTTCTTCTGAATCTCTCATCATGGAGGCTTGCCAAGAACTTTGGCAGTAGTGGTTCTTGCCCTCTTCTTCTTCTTACCATCACCTGCTGCTTCACCATCATTTGATTCAATGGTGAACTTCATAGTTTCACCTATGGCAACTTTCTTTGATTTGGAAGCTTCAACAGTTGAGGCTCTGGCTTTTGACATTGGAACTCTTCTTGCTGGAGCCTTTGTTTTCATTCCTGGCTTAGTTGCAACAGTTGTGCCATACTCCTTTTTTAGCACCTTTTTCCTTGAAGTGGCCTCATCTTCAACAACCACATAATCCTCATCTTTAGAATCTGAGGTTTTCTTCTTCCTTGTCCTGGTAGCTGCCTTTGGCAAGTTACTAGGTGTGCTCCTGCTGCCCTCATCATAGCTACTGGAGGGATTAGTGCCCCACTCAACTGAACCTGTTCCTCTGACTTGTTCTGACTATCACTTTGATCAGACATCTTCAGGCAAACTGTAAGCAGACCCTGTGAATAGGTTGTAGCTGAGGTAGAGTAGATGAGCATCACAAAGTACAAAGGTTTTCCAAAACAATTGAGTCAAAAAGCTTAGTTTTAGTTCTCTACAGAAGTGATCTCGGAGCTACCGAATTGACACACTCAGTGATACCGAAGCAACACTTGGAACCAAAACTAGTGAACTCGGTAGGGCCGAGTCACAATTCGGTGGCACCGAGATTGCTAGGGTTTCACAGAATCTTGAACTCGGTCACACTGATTTGCACGTTTCGGTCAGACCAAAAAGCGCATGTGCAATGGCCAAGGCCGAATCTGTGAGACCGATTTCTACAGTTCTATCGGTCCGAGATGAGTTCTGCGGAGAGCTAACCCTAAAATTTTCGAATCAATCTAGACCTAAGGAAGTTTTAGCTGGATGGATCGATTTAAATCGTGGCAAGAAACATGGCATTGTCCTTGTGCTAGGAATCGGAGTTAATGAATAGCACAAAGTATCAAGTTCATACCCTAACTCGGCGGTGAACTTGCTACGGTAGCAACGGCGGGGCAGATTGCCGTTGACGGTGGCGGAGACCAGCGGCGGGAGGTCGCTGGCGGCGAGAAGATGATCCGGAGACCCGAAGAGGCAGAGCAGGTGAAGGGTTTCGGAAATTTTTCCAAAATTTGACCCATCAGTATATATAACCTGACCCTATCGGTGTGACCGAGTGGAAGAACTCGGTGGCACAGAGATGCAAAACTGCGAGCAGTTACTGCAACTCGGTGTGACCGAAAGGTTCTAATCGGTTGCACCGAGATTGAAAACCTAGATCAACTTAGTGATCTTGGTATGACCGAAAAAGGGAATCGGTCAGACCGAAATGCACAAAGAAGTTTTGGAAGTTTAAGTCTATGACGAATCGGGGACTCCGAGTGCTCCTCACACAGAGTGGTTCAAATCTGACTTGATCAAACTTTGTGATGTAGCATGAATAGAGTTTGAGACAAAGAAAGCATAGATAGCTAGAGGGAGTTCTTAGGCATTCTTGTCCATCCATTTGGCAAAAGAGAAAAAGCCAAACAATCAAAGCAACAAATGGATGTCCTCGAATGAGTAAAATATGCATCCAACATGCTCACACAATAAAATGACAAATGAAATATGTGACAAAGCATGCACAAACAATCTAGCATCTATCAAGCAATTGGCGATGACTATGTCATCTATATATGAGTATATTGACTTAGGAGTCAAATGAGAACATTTGATCATAGGTCATACTCATCATTTAAGCACAAGTGGGGATACCACTTTTACATAAAGCATTCTTGTGTTCACACCATTAGAGTTGCTTTAGCTCAATTCTTAGAGTAAAGCTCCCCCTAGATGTGATATCCCCCCTAAGAGGGATGAACTAACCTTGGGTTTTGTCAATAATGACTTCATGTAGGTATTGAAGATGTGGATGCTCAATGTTGATGTAGATCATTCTGAGCAGTCCATTGGAGTGAGTTGCACTTTCAATACCTACACGGGTTAGTCCCACAAGGAACAAGCAAAGATATCCATCGACATAGAGTGATGTATACACAAGGTGTTGTCCATGAAAGCTTAGGTTACCTTGTTCCTCGTCTTACCAATAAGAGGGTTTGTGACTCCTTGGACTAGTGCAAGATATGGAAGTTGTTTGCACTTGTCCTTGCCAAAATGATAAGAGTGAAGTATGTTGGCAGAGTCACCCTCAAGAACTCTCTAGTTCTTCTTCTTAGGGATCCAAACCATCTTGATGGGAATACTTGGAGTTGTAGTCGTACTTGATGAAGTAGAACTTGATGTAGTCTTGGGAACCCACTTGACCAAGGCCTTAGGAGCTTCTTCAAATGCATCAATCTCCTCTTGAAGCTTGTCCTTGCTGAGGGAGTCCTGGATTAGGGGGTCCTCGGACAGCCGGACTATATACTTTGGCCCGACTGTTGGACTATGAAGATAGAAGATAGAAGACTTCGTCCCGTGTCCGGGCGAGACTCTCCTTTGCGTGGAAGGCAAGTTGGCAATTTGGATATGTAGATCTCCTTCTCTGTAACCGACTCTATGTAACCCTAGCCCCCTCCGGTATCTATATAAACCAGAGGGTTTAGTCCGTAGGACAAGAACAATCATAATCATAGGCTAGCTTCTAGGGTTTAGCCTCTACAATCTCGTGGTAGATCAACTCTTGTAATACTCATATCATCAAGATCAATCTAGCAGGAAGTAGGGTATTACCTCCATCGGGAGGGCCCGAACCTGGGTAAACATTGTGTCCCCCGCCTCCTGTTACCATTAGCCTTAGACGCACAGTTTGGGACCCCCTACCCGAGATCCGCCGGTTTTGACACCGACATTGGTGCTTTCATTGAGAGTTGAACTGTGTCGTCACGGTAAGGCTTGATGGCTCATTCAATCATCTACAACGACGCGATCCAAGGCGAGCTTTTCCTCCTCAGACAGATTTTCGTATTCGGCGGCTTCGTACTGCGGGCCAACTCGCTTGGCCATCTGGAGCAGATCGATAGCTACACCCCTGGCCATTAGGTCAGGTTTGGAAGCCTGAACTACACCGCCGACATCCGCGGAGACTTGATCTTCAACGGATTCGAGCCCATGACAGGTGTGCCGAACAGTCACGAGGAGCATGACCTAGATCTGCCATCGGACGGTGTTCGGGATATCACACCTGCGGTTGCCCTGGCCCTAGATCCGGAGCAGATTGCGCCATCCGAAGACGGGTGGATAGACCCCGCCATAGAGGCCGCACACTCATCAGCGCTGGAGCCGAACACAGACTTCACCTCCAATGTGGTCTGTGTCATCGGACCCTCGGACTCGTCTCCGACCATAGGCTCCGAACCGCGCACGTCTGTGCCTGTTGAATCCGATTGGGCACCGATCATGGAGTTTACCTCTGCGGATATCTTTCAGCACTCGCCCTTGAGTGACGTGCTAAATTCATTGAAGTCTTTCTCCCTGTCAGGAGACTCTTGGCTGAACTATGTCCGGCTTGAGTGGGAAGCGGACGACGATGAAATTCGTTCCCTACCCACCACCCACTTAATAGCCACTGTCGATGACTTAACCGACATGCTCGATTTCAACTCCGAAGACATCGACGATATGGACGACGATGCAGGAGAAGAATAGGAACCACCACCCACAGGGCGCTGGACAGCCACCTCATCATATGATATATATATGGTGGACACGCCCAAAGAAAGCAATGGCAACGAGGCAACAGAGGATAATCCCCTCGAGAAGCAATCTAAGCGCCGACGGCGCCGCTCTAAGCCCCCCCATAGCAAAAATGGCGATCCCAGCACAAGAGACAATAGCACTCCGGATGATGCCGAATACGAAAACAATCCCGACCAGCCAAGCTTCGAGCAAGCCGGCCAGGAGGATGGGCAAGTTAGCCCTGATAAGCAGGCAATGGATGGAGACTCAGAGGATGATAATTACATGCCCCTCTCCGAAGACGAGGTGAGCCTCGACGACGAAGAATTCATCGTGCCTGAGGACCCCGTCAAGCAGGAGCGCTTCAAGCGCCGGCTTATAGCCACTGTAAAAAGCCTGAAGAAAAAGCAACAATAGCTTCAAGCTGATCAAGATCTGTTAACTAACAGATGGACTGAGGTCCTGGCGGCCGAGGAATACGGACTCGAGCGCCCAACCAAAGTTACCCAAAGCGTAGGTTGCTACCTCAGCTCGAGGAGGAGGCATTAAAGCCTACACTACCAGCACAGGATGCGGCTGACCGGCCACCTCGTGGCCGAGACAAAGCAGCGTATTAGCCCGAAGTCCAGCCTGCACCCCGTCGCCAAACAAGCAAAAACATGAAGGCCCGGGGCTACACGCATGACCTGCGAGACAAATTGGAAAACAAAGCAGGACAGTCAAGATCGATCTACGGATCACGGGGGCGCGCCCCAACACGTGACGATGACCGTCACGCCGGATATACTAAAAACAAATCTAGCCGGGCCGAATACAACAGACCAGACTCATTTAAACTGCGTCGTGATGTAGCCCAACATAGAGGCGCCGCACACCCCTTATGCTTCATGGATGAAGTAATGGATCATGAATTCCCAAAAGGGTTTAAACTCGTGATCATTGAATCATATGATGGTACAACAAACCCCGCGGTATGGATAGAAGATTTCCTTCTCCACATTCACATGGCACGCGGCGATGATCTACATGCTATCAAGTACCTCCCACTAAAACTCAAAGGACTGGCTCGGCATTGGCTGAATAGCCTGCCAGCAAACTCCATTGGCAGTTGAGAGAACCTAGAAGATGCATTCCTTAACAACTTCCAGGGTACTTATGTGCGACCCTCGGATGCTGATGACTTAAGTCACATAACCCAACAGTCCGGAGAGTCGGCAAGGAAATTCTGGACTCAGTTCCTAACTAAAAAGAACCAAATTGTGGACTGTCCAGATGCAGAAGCCCTAGCGGCCTTTAAGCATAACATCCGCGATGAGTGGCTCGCACGACACCTCGGCCAAGAGAAGCCGAAGTCCATGGCAGCCCTCATGACACTTATGACCCGCTTTTGTGCGGGCGAGGACAGCTGGTTGGCTCGCAGCAACAACACATCAAGAAATCCTGGCACTTCAGATGCTAGAGATAACAACGACAAGCCCTGACGCAACAGACATAAGCGTCGCAACAATGGCGATAACATCGAAGACATGAAAGTTAATGCCAGATTCAGTGGCTCTAAGTCCAGTAAGCGGAAAAAGCCATTCAAAAGAAACAATCCGGGCCCATCAAGTCTGGACCGCATACTCGATCGCTCGTGTCAAATTCACGGCACCCCCGATAAACCAGCCAACCACACCAGCAGAGAATGCTGGGTGTTCAAACAGGCCGGCAAGTTGAATGCCGAAAACAAGGAAAAGGGGCTGCATAGTGACAAGGATGAGGAGCCCGACTGCCGAACACAGGAGGACAGAAGAAATTTCCTCCCCAAGTGAAAACGGTAAACATGATATACGCAACCCACATTCCCAAGCGGGAACGGTAGCGTGCACTAAGGGATGTCTATGCGATGGAGCCAGTCGCCCCAAGTTCAACCTATGGTCTTCTTGTCCGATCACTTTTGATCGCAGGGACCATCCAACCAGTATCCGTCATGGCGGTTCGGCTGCGTTGCTCCTCGACCCCATCATTGACGGATTCCACATTACAAGAGTCCTTATGGAAGGTGGCAATAGCCTGAACCTGCTCTATCAGGATACAGTGCGCAAAATGGGCATCGATCCCTCAAGGATTAAAACCACCTTTAAAGGTGTCATACCAGGTGTAGAAGCCTGTTGCTACCCTTGCACATTGGCGCTCAATCACACTAGAAGTAGTCTTCGGATCCCCGGACAACTTCCGAAGTGAGGAGTTAATCTTTGATATCGTCCCCTTCCGCAGCGGCTATCACGCACTGCTCGGACAAACCGCATTCGCCAGATTCAATGCGGTACCGCACTATGCATACCTCAAGCTCAAGATGCCCGGACCTCACGGGGTTATAGCAGTCAATGGAAACACAGAGCGCTCCCTCCATACAGAGGAGCACACTGTGGCCCTCGCAGCAGAAGTACAAAGCAACCTTCTTAGACAGATCTCTAACTCAGCAATAAAGCCCCCGGACACCGCCAAGTGAGTCCGAAGTACTCTGCAACAGGATCGTATGGATCTCGCCTAGCAATTCGACCTTCGTCCTAGTCCTAGTCAAGCGGTGAAATTTATACCGCACGTACATAATTACGCACTTGAAATACCATGGGCATAGGCGGAGGCACAGCTACAATGCGGCTCAACCGCCCCAGGACCCGTACACTTTCATCCTTTTCTTTCTTTCAGGTCCCTACTTTCTGGAGGCTATTTGGACCCATCACGGGACGGAAACACCAAGGAAGCAAGGAGCTTTGACGTACAAAGGAATCCCCAGGTGGTCTCTGATAATGATCGCTATACCTATTTTACATACCCACACGTAGCTCGCCTTTGGTCAGGACATGTCAAATAGTCATATTTTTGCTTATCGCACTACTTGTATACATACGCCTCGACGTATTATCTAAATAACAATCGGAAACAATGTACATCATCATCTTATTATTACATTTCTTTATCTTTTTTCCTTGACTGCTTATTTATTACAAATTGCACCCGTACATTTGGGTACGTTCAGCTCGCCAGGGGCTTCAGTGTACCCCATAAGACGGCAAGAAAAGTCCGAACACTTTTGACAGTGCGTCACCCCGAACTTATAGCATTATATGCATCAACTCCGAATCATGTCTTGGGTCAATAGTTGGGTTTGCCCGGCTCCCATGTTTTGCTACCTTACGTTCCACTACATCGGCTAAGGTGTTACAGGGAGAACTACTGCGATTGTGTCCCGGTTCTTCCAGACGAGCACCTAAGTAGAGAAAGCCAAAAATTGACTGTCATGATGAGGCGAGAGCTGGTCGCTGTTCGAGAGGTCTCAAATCCTTCAAGATTTTTTCCACTTTGGGCGAGGAATCGGCCTTGTCCAATTTAGGCATGTATAGCGCCCCAAGTTCGGCCTTCCGAATATAAGGGGCTATGCCAAAATTTAAAATTATAGACTTCTATGGCTAAGTGAGAGTGATAAAGCTGTATAGTCCGATTGCCTTGTTCGTTGCGCTAAACACCTCCTTAAAGGACCAAAAATTTGGATAAAGAGTGTTTAGATTTATCCCGAACACCCCGGTACTAGTTACATGGGGGCAGATACCGACGACTGGCCAACTCTCAGATTTTATAAACGGCCGCCCAGAAGGTAAAATTTTAAATCAACAAGCGTTATATAGCGCAAATGAACTCGTTTTCATATTACAGGATCAAATGAGTACATTCATTGAAATATTACATCCTTAGCACATTCCTCCGCCACGAGGCGGGCGCCCTTCAGGACACCGTCTTAATATTTCTCGGGGTGGCAGTGCTCCTTGCCCTTCGGTGGCCCCTCCGTCACCAGCTTCTCGGCATCCATCTTCGTCCAGTGCACTTTCGCGCGGGCGAAGGCTCTGCGTGCACCTTCAATGCAGACTAACCGCTTTATGACTTCGAGCCGCGGGCAGGCAGACACAGGCCGCTTCACCAGGCCGAAGTAGCTGCTGGCACTACAAAAAAAAGACACATCCGTGACATTTTGGGCCAAACGAATTTTTTTTCTGTCATACATATGACACTTCTATGAGATATTTATGACAAAACCCGGTATCATCATAGATGTGGTGGGCTCCTACTTCTATGACAAAAAATCATGACAGAAAATGGGCTTTTCGTCCTGGGCGGGCCGGAGACGCAGCTGCATGACATTCTTTGGGCCGTCCATAACGGAAAAAACCGTGGTAGAAGCGAGGGTGAGGAAAATTTTGGGGAGTTCCCGGTTACGGTGGGAGGTCGGGAGCCGAGCAATGCGCGTTTCTCTCATACACGTACGCGCGTGTGTGGGAGGCGTTGGCTCTAACTGAACCCGAGCGAGGCATTGGGCTCTAACTGAACTCGAGCGATTGCACTGCAGGCTACGCGTTACTGAACCCGAGCGATCGATCGATGGCTGTTAACTGAACCCAATCGAGCGATTCCTCTTTTTTTGAAACTTGATCGAGCGATTCCTTCGCTACTGCTGCTAACTGAAGCCGATCAATGCTGCCTCTGGGATGAACAGTGAGCATTGTGGGGGGGGGGGTTGGATGAACAGTGAGCGGTGGCGTTGCCTCTGGATGAACAGGACCCCGTGGTGTGGAGGGCTGGATGAACAGTAGACGGTGGAGGGGTGCCCGTGGAGGGGTGGTTGAACAGTAGCCGGTGGAGTAGCATGCGGTGGAGGCTGGATGAACATGAGCCCATGGAGGCTGGAGGAGGTCGACGGTAGCCCGTGGAGGATGGAGGAGGTCGACGGTGGAGATGAACAGTATCCCGTGGAGTCCCATTTTGCGGTACGCCACACCCCTCCCGATGAACAGGACCCCCGTTTCGACTGTAGCGCTCCAACACAAGTCCGTTTCGTCCGTTTTGCGGTACGCCACACCCCTCCCGATCAACAGGACCCCTGTTTCGACCGTAGGAGGTCCTCGTCCGTTTTGCAGTACGCCACACCCCTCCCGATCAACGGGACCCCCGTTTCGACCGTAGGAGGTTCGTTTCCTCCGTTTTGCGGTATGCCAGACCCCTCCCGATCAACAGGACCCCCATTTCAACGTGGCCGGTCGAACACAAGGACGTTTCCTCCGTTCTGCGGTACGCCAGGCCTCGTTTCCATCGCGTGTTCCGTCCAAGCCCTCCCGATGAACACGACCACGCATTCCGTTCCGACCCAGCCGATTGGCTCCCCATGAACACGATGACAACGCTGTTTCTCCATTCCGACCCAGCCACGTACATGAGCCCTGGCCGTACGTATGCGCGAGTAGGCGTTCGAGACCCCACCCATATGTACACATACATGGCCGTATTTTCTTTCTTGTACACTGGCTGTTGTACATACGTGTACATGCTACGTGTGCGCCTCTACTATGACATGTACGTGCCTCTACTACGACACGTGCGCGCCTCTACATCGACACGTGCGTGCCTCTACATCGACCAGTATATATGTACGTACACATTCGCGACCAGAATGACAATGCTACATACGCTTCGACCAGGTGGGTCCCGACTGTCAGGCACTTCCTTGCATGCGAAAATGTAGCTAGTGGGTCCCAGTAGTCAGGGGGGCGAATCATTTTTTTTTTGCCCGGACGCACTTCCTTGCGTGCGAAGATGTAGCTGGTGGGTCCCAGCAGTTAGGGGGGCGAATCATTTTTTTGCGTGGACGCACTTCCTTGCGTGCGAAGATGTAGCTGGTGGGTCCCAGCAGTCAGGGGGTGAATCGTTTTTTTTGCCCGGACGCACTTCCTTGTGTGCGAAGATGTAGCTGTTGGGTCCCAGCAGTCAGGGAGCAAATCTTTTTTTTGCCCGGACGCACTTCCTTGCGTGCGAAGATGTAGCTGGTGGGTCCCAGCAGTCAAGGGGGTGAATCGTTTTTTTTGCCCGGACGCACTTCCTTGCGTGCGAAGATGTAGCTGGTGGGTCCCAGCAGTCAGGGGGAAATGTTTTTTTGCGAAATACAATGGCCCGTCCGGTGGGTCCCAGCTATCAAGTGGAGGAATCGTTATTTTCTGCGTAATAAGGAGGCACTTCCTTGCTGCGGCCGTGGACCCAGCTGTCAGCCTCTCCACGTACAACCCACGTCCGATGGAAGTCGTTCCTTGACCACGTTGACCAGGCCGTGCAGAGAGCACCACGGTGGTGGACGACGGCGAGGCCTATGAAGGGGACGACGTGGAGCCGGGGAAGACGCGACAGTGGAAGCCCGCGCGAAGAGGAGTACGAGGGTTCACTGGTTCGACTGTGGCGTGAGGCTGCCGTCGCCGCAAGGCCTGGCCAGCGGTGGGAATAGTAGGGGGCGGTGAGGCCTCCGTGACAGCATAGCCAGCCACGGGAGGCAGGAGCATGCGGCACGACCGGTGCTGCTTTGGGCGGCTAGAGCAAGAAGACCAGAGGTTGAAGAAGCACTACAGCCGTTGGATGGACATCGTACGGTTACTAGAGCTAGAATCGTTCATATTGTCTAAGTTGACAAAGCCCTTCGTCCCCGTCAACTTAGTTGGCCCACAAGTCATCCTCCCACTATGGTGGGTCCCAGCTAGGAGGGGGGTATTCATTTTTTTGTGCGTAATAAGGAGGCACTTCCTTGCATGCGAAGATATAGCTGGTGGGTCCGACATGTCAGCGGGGGGAACATTTTTTCGCGAAATACAGAGGCCCTTCTGGTGGGTCCCAGCTGTCAGGTGGAGGAATCATTATTTTACGCGTAATAAGGAGGCATTTCCTTGTGTGCGGCTATGGACCCAGCTGTCAGCCTCTCCACGTACAGTCCACGACTGATGGATGCCGTTCTTTGACCACGTTGACCAGGCTGCGCCGAGAGCACCATGGCGGTGGACAACGGCGAGGCCTAGGAAGGGAACGACATGGAGCCGGGGAAGACTCGGCAATGGTTGCCCACGCGGTGGGGAGTACGAGGGTTTACTGGTCCGACTGTCATCGCCGGAAAATAACAGGAGGTGTGGGTGAGTAGAGGAATGGCCTGGCCAGCAATGAAGTAGGGTGGGGCACGGCCTGTGCGGCAGCACAGCCGACCACAGGAGGCGGGAGTAGGCAGTCCCATCGGAGCTGGTTTGGGCGGCTGGAGCAAGAAGATCAGATATTGAAGAAGCAGCATGGCCGTTGGATTAACATCCAATGGTCACTGCTGCTAGAATCGTTTGTGGACTAAGTTGACAAAGCCAAAGTACACGTCAACCTAGTAGACCCACAAGTCAGCCTCCAAATCTGTCCCAAACAACATACAACCCAAAATTTCTAGCCAGATTCAAATTAATTTTAAATCTAAATATACGTTAATTTAAATTCAATGAAATTTTATCCGCACAAAAACAATGAAATTTAAAATATCAAAATACGAAAGAAAACAATATTTTGGAACTAATTGCCTGTTTGCTGTATTTTTTCATTTTACAGCCTATTTATTATTACTTATAGCCCATTTCTTATTACTTATAGCCCATTTCTTTTTTACTTATAGCCCATTTTCTGGGAAAAATGCATCCCTCCTCGTCTTGAAAGATTTCCGGCCCAGCAGGGCGTAGAAAAGCAAGTAGGCCTATGTTGGTTATTGTGCAAAAAAAATAGCTGGCTAGCCATTTTTAAGAAAGAAAAAAAACAAACTAGGCTGGTCATGTGCTAAACATATGGATAAAAGCCTGGGCTAGATGGGCCACGGGTCCCGCACAACCCAGTTGATACCCTTCTCCGTCCGAAAAACAAAATTACTGCGCGCGCTGCTGGGTCCCTACTGTCATCCTCACCATGTACAGTCATCTCCTTATTCCTCTCGGTTGTTGACCATGTTGACAACACCGGAGGGCGGCGCCGCGGCGAGCGAACCAAGGCGGAGGACGATTGTGAGGCCTCAGACGGGAACGAACAGGAGCCCGGGAAGATCACAGCCAGCCATGGGAGGCAGGAGCAGGCGGTCCCGCCGACGCTGGTTTGGCTTTGGCGGCTCGAGGAAGAAGAGACTGAAGAAACTCGACATACATTGAATGTCAATCCAACGGTCAAGGTTGGCACAATCGTTTGTTGACTAAGCGGACACCAAGTAGCATACTTTTTTATATATAGGAAGAAAACTGCGAGGAAAATGCGCTCGTCTGCCGTCCTCCTCATAGGGAACATTCGCCACATATGTGACTAGCACCCTTGGTTTTCAACTGAGAGGTCTTGGGTTCGAGTCCCAGGAACTCTCAATTTTGTCCTCCTTCCTTCCTAGCAAAAAAAAGGAAAGAAAATCAAAGACTTGGGAAGGCGTACAGAACAAGCTAGTGTAAGAGTAAAGAGACGTTGCCGAGTTTTAGAAAAAAGAGAGACGTGCTCCTGTAGCTGGTTCGAATCCAAACCTAGACTATGACTATATATGGTGCTATGCTACTCTGCAAGTAATGAAACTGACATATCCAACGTTCGCTTCTCCTCATCTCAACTTACTCTGCCTAACATCAGAAGCTCTAGCCGCAGCAACCATGTCTACTGGCTGCTCGTCCACCTACTCTTCAGCAGGCAACAACCAGATATGCACCAAGTCACCAGCCGTACCATCGCCTGTGGGTCTCATCACACCCCCGCCGGCACGCGCACTGCAGCCGATTGCTCATCGCAACCCGCTGCCGTTGGTGTGGTGCCACTGCTGCAAATCACACAGAGTCATTCGTCGCGTCTCAACCACAATCCTCAACCTTGGCCGAGTCTTCTACAAATGCCCGAATCATGGGGTAATAATATGTTTAAGTGTTGTTCTGCTGCTTTCAGTTGATGATTTTTTTAATAGTTTGGTTGATGATCTTCCAATTTGATTCGTGCAGAAAAGGGAAGATTCGTGTGATTTGTATTTCTGGGAAGTTGCTGATGTCGGGGAATACAACTACGCTGATTATTTGGTTGGCTGAGGAATCCCAATACCGGCAGGTTGGGGTGTTGGACAAGTAACTGAAGGAACGACAGAAGAGGAAGATGCAGAGCAGAAGGTTAAAGATGCAGTTCCTCAGATCATGGCCAAGCAACAGCTGCTGAACAGCCTTGACAGCAATGAGGAGATGAAAGAGCTTGTGAATATAATGGGAAAAATCGATGTGCTCTGTAGGATGATTGTCTCTTTATTTGTAGTGTATGTAGCACTCGTGATGTATTCAGTGGCTATGACATGAGCACTTTGCTGAAACTAGTAATGAATGAAACCTATGTAGCAGGATGGGCGTAGTGTTGTGAACATCTAATGATTTCTATTAACGGAAATCGGGGGGTATCCCCTTTTGCTCATAAATAAATAAATAGCAGAGGCCCTGTCGGGTCAGCTTTGTTCTCATTCGAAGACGTCGAGCAAATTGCAGTCCAACAACAAACTATGTCATCAAATTCAAGTTTCACAGCCAAATATGAGTACTCATGTTTTAGTTGTCATACAATCACCAAACACAAATCAGCATACCTAATAAGTGATATTCTCACAGCAAAATACTAAACAACATGTTCATCAGGTTTCAGTTGTCATAGCAAACACAATTTCACATAGTAGATAAAAAAACGTCTCCTGACAGGAAAATACGACAAAAGCAATGTAATCATCATCCGCAGGAGCAGCGTCAACATCTTTGCCATGTGTATCAGTCTGAATCGTAATTCCCCACGGTGTCATCTTCTTCTTCGTCCTCAACGTCCTCGAACATTGGCTTCTTCTTGATCAACTCTTGTATGTCCACAGCACGACAGGCAATCTTTTTGCCGGCGTCATTGACGTGATGGTTCTCAAAGATATTAGGAACATCGGTGTTATCTTGTACATCAGGAGCAGTGTAAGCATCATCTTGTTGTGCAACTTCATTAAACGAATTCCTCTGCTCAAACCTTTGCAATACTCTCCAGTCATCGCTACGTGCAAATGTGTCTTCCAAGAAAAATATCTATGTTGCTTGATTTGCCAAAATAAAAGGCTCGTTGGTCTGGTACGCCGCCTTGACATTGATGGATTTGAAATAATCATCAGCTCTAGGTTTTGCGATCCTGGAAAACAGGTTATACCAATGACAACACAACAGAACCACACACCGATGATCCTCGAAACTGGAGATATACTGCAACTGAACAATGTCTGTTATGTTAGCATACATTTTAGTTGTCTCTTTGTCATACGTATCTGTGCTCATGATGGCACTGTTTTGTCTTCCTGCCTTCGTCTCGTGCAAGGGTGTTGTAGCGCACATCTCCAACAACGCAAGATTCATAATGTCTTACCCGAGTATCAGGACCCATTGCTAGTGAGTAAAGGGCATCATCAACTGCTTGCCCATCCTCCTGCATCTTCTTAACCTATGGGTGGAAAATAGACAAGCTGATCATCTTATGTACTCAATATATTTAAAAAACTGACAATGCACTTCAAAAGCTTACATGGTTCTTGAACCATTTCACAAATCCTGCCATAACCAGTTTGTCAATGTTTCTTGGATTTTGCGGCAGTAATTCCTCTTTGTAGATGTTGCACAACATAATGATCGCGTCAAACATCTAAATATATAAGAATGTGCTGCAAGTTTAGTAGATTACGATGTATAAGCTGCAGTACTGCACTTACTTGATATAAGGTAGTATCTCAGGACAGTTATTCAACACATACCAAACTATTTTGTCCAAATCTTTAGGTTTGTCCTCTTGTCGACTCTTCCCTGTAACTCGAACAGAATAATCGAAAACATTGAGCCCGGGATTGTCTTCACCCACCTCTTTGCTAAGCTGATCAGCTGTTTCAATGTATTTTGAGCAGAATGTCAATGCTTCTGTAGCAATGTAGGCCTCTGCAATGGAACCCTCGGGTCTAGCTCTATTCCTAACATAGCCCTTGAAAGTGCCTAGCCGCCTTGCAATAGGGTACATCCAGCCATACTGTACTGGACCTCTAAGTAGTGCCTCATCAGGTAGATGAACAGCCAAATGCACCATCACATCAAAGAAGGCTGGAGGATATATCTTCTCAAGGTTGCATAGGATAGTTGGTATCTTGTCTCTAAGACGCTCCAAAGCTTCTATCCTGATATTTCTACTGCAGAGTTCCCTAAAGAATTGTCCCAACTTTGCAACTGCTCTGTATAAGTCAGGGCGGCCCAATCCTCTAAGGATAACAGGTAAAACCCTTTGAAGTAGGACGTGGCAGTCATGAGTTTTCAACCCTTGTACCTTGTTTCCATCTGCACTGACTCTCCTTTCAGGGTTGGAAGCAAATCCATGTGGGAATGTCACACGTGACAGGACCTCGCATAATTCTTTTCTTTTTACCTTGTCCAAGACGTACACAGCTAGTGCCATATCCCGTGGTTTACCTTCATCTTGCACCTACAAATCCTTTCTGATACCCAGGTGTGTCAAATCAATCCTAGATTTTAAGGTATCTTTCATCTTGCCTTCAATATTAAGAAGTGTGCCGATAATGCTGTCACATATATTTTTCTCGATGTGCATCACATCAAGATTATGCCGCAGATCCAAATCTTTCCAATACTCCAAGTCCCACAAAGTGGACCTGCGGGTAAACAATAATCTCTCTTCTGCCCTGCCACGCCTCATTTTCCCGCTACCATTACCAGGATGGTTTCCTGGTGTAATATGCATGACCTTCTCTAATTCCACTTGCAACTCATCGGCGGTGAGCCTCTTTGGCGCATCACAGTTTTCATGCTTTGCATTGAACACATGTCTTCGGTATTTTCTAGGATGCTGCTTGTCCTTGGCAAGGAAACGGCGGTGTCCAATGTAACAAATATTGCTAAGTATCGCGTATGACAGCGGATTCCTGTCACAACAAACACATGCATTGTAACCATGTGGCGTTCGCCCTGACATAGTGCCCAAAGCCGGATAATCATGGATGCACCAACCTATAACAGCACGCAGAAAGAAATCAGCTGGTTGGCTGCTATATAGGTCTCGAGTGACAACACCCTTCCATAGCTGTTGAAGTTCCTCCACAAGAGGCTCCATGAACAAATCAAAATCCTTTCCAGGACTTTTTGGACCTGGGATGAGCAAGGCCATCATGTAGTTTGATTCTTTGGTGCAGACATTTGGAGGCATGTTGTAAGGGATAACAAGCACTGGCCACATGCTATTTGTGGCGCTCTGGTGGCCAAATGGGTTTAATCCATTTGAAGCTAAGCCAAGTCTAATGTTTCTCGGGTCAGCAGCAAACTTTTTGTGTTTATCATTGAAGCTTTTCCACTCACTACCATGAGATTGATGGCTCATTACATTCTGATCTCTGTACTCCTGGTTCCTAGAATGCTACAGTACACCCTCTCTTGTTTCAGCATCATGAAACAACCTCTGCAATCTTGGTGTAATTGGAAAATGTCTCAGAACATTAGGAGGAATCCTCTTCACAACATCGCCGTCTTTCCATCTTGATGATTTGCATTTTGGGCATTCACTTAAGTTGGCATAATCCTTCTAGAACAGAACACAATTATTCTTACAAACATGGATCATATCATATCCAATTCCAACTACACGAAGGAAATTCTTTTTTTTGCTGTAGATGTGTGGCAGCTCAGACGCATCTGGGAAAGATTTGCGGAAAGCAGCCAACATCGCATCGAATGATTTGTTTGTCATCCGCTCAGATGTCTTCACCTGAAGAAAGGTGACCATAGCTAAGAATACTGACAACTTATTTCCTGGGGTGACAGCAACATTGCATTGTTCCAACATGTGGGCCCACCATTTTTCTTCTGCAGGTGAAAGTTCACGGAATGCACGAGCATTTCGTAGCATTGTTTCAATGTTGGTCAAACTCACTGGCTCCGCCACCACCACCTCCTCCTCCTCTTCCACCTGAGCATCAGGCAGATCAAGATGGTGATCTGCTACTTCCACGTAGTCAATAACATTGACATTCACAGCTTCACCATGATGAACCAACCTAGTATATGTGACCGACATCCCATACGAGTGTAGATGATTTTGCACAGTTGACTGGGGTCTTGTAACTGAATTCATACAACTGCTACACGGGCAGAGCACATCTGATTTCGGACCACCGTACTCAGCTCTGATAAAGTTCATGAAGTTTTCAACCCCCTCGACATATGCAGCGGAGAATCTTCGAGCAGAAGTTATCCAAGTCATGTCCATCTGTTAGACATACAAATTAGTTCTTCTACTAGATATTACAGGAAAAACATATATGCTTTTTTATGAAGTCCAGAAAAAAATACCTATGTCAATGTCTAAAGCTATGGCAAGATATTTGGACGAGCAGATCTAAGTAACGAAGTATATGTAAAGCTAATTCAGCAAACAGATTTGAGTGCTAAATTACGGCAGGCTGTTTCAGCAGTCAATGAGGCCGAGCACACAAACATCGAACTATCGAAGGCCATCGCAGCAACAAAGATCGAGTATAAAACGGTGTAGAGCTATTTCACCTAACAGATTGGCTACTAGACCATGGCAATCTACGTCACAATAAATATATGGCAGGATATTTTAGCAACTAATCAACCTTGGCATGCCATCTCAGCTAAGCAGATTGAGTGCAGAACAGGGCAAGGAAGCTTCTTAAGAAGAGCATATTGACAGTAAACTACTTCGGCAAACAGTGAGATTAACAGCGTCTACCAGCTAACATTCAGCGCTACACCGACATGAACGGGGCCTCAGTCTAGAATGCGCGTACCGTGGGAGAAGCTGACCGCCATGCGTCTCCACACGAACGTCACCAGCGGTGGCGGCGCTGACCGCCGTGCACCTCCACAAGAACATAGCCAGAGGTGGCGGCGTGGCTAGAGGACGGCAGTCTACGAGAGCGTACTGTGGGAGCGAGAGGATCGCTGTGCGTCCCCTTGATGAACCGCGGCGCTGACGTATCGGCGCGGCGGGGAGGGCGGCTTTGGCAGAGCGAATGGAGTGGAGGGGGACAGGGGGGGGGGAGTCGGGAATATTATTGGCTAGTTGGCCGAAGGGCGGTTGAATTGGATTTGGGGGGATTTTTTTTGTGTGTGGGGGGGGGGGGGAGGATTTTCGCGCGGTGGGCGGGGGAGTTTGGCGCATGGTCGGTTTATCCAAGTGCAGTCCCACGTGTCAGTGAAGAGGCAAGCTGAAGCGCGTTCCGTTTGCATGAGCCATGTGCAGGACCGAACGTGTGTGGGGTGCAATGCGACCGCGACAGGAGTGCTGTGAGTGTACCGCCTTTTTTCCTTTTAAACTAGGTGCTTTGCCTCCTCAAAAAAAAATTGTTGCTTCGCGCGATCCATCAATACTACTACTAGTAATCCGGTAATCCCGACTAAAACGGTGCGGCCGGGTCTTTTCCCGCGCGATATGCTGGGAGGTTGGCTTAGTTGGGTTTTTTAGGATGAGTAATGCTACACTTACGTAATCCTAGTTACGTAATTAACGTAATGTGAAACGTGTGAGTTGTTGATTGTAGATTGGGGGGAGGGAGGGGCCCACCACCATGAAAATCAGGGGAGGAGAGAGAGAGAGGCAATTTACGTTAACCCTTTTGTAGGTTCCCATGGATGTAGAAAGATGTGAAATGCGTGAATGTGTAGTGGACGTACTATTGGAGTGCCTAAGATAATTTGTGTATGTATAGACCCTATGTGTTTTCTTTACTTCGCATGTTAGATTTGTCTCGGTTCAATAAAAAGCAGAGTTGGTGATGATGGTGTGCCTGTCATCCTGCAATATAGTCTGTCCAATCTATATCTAACGGATAGGAAGGAAACTATGGCAATTTACCCGCACTCCTCTCCACATTTGCAGATAAGGCTTTCCCTCGTTCATCCTTTTCTCCCACAAGATCTTGATCTTCCGTGCAATGCACGGGCATCTTGCTAGTACTCCTACAATATGTATATTATTGTGAAAGTTCATATACACCGGCCGAGATTAATGCAAACACGACAGATTTTCATTACATCTCGAACTTTTATAAGACAGGAAAATAAAAGAAACCCGACCCTAAACCTATTCTACAGCGGCGACCGATGTCCTCCATCTGCGATCTCTATGTACAGGGGCGGGGTTCAAGACTCGTGAAGTGAAGGTGCGGTCTCCGGCGAGGAAGAGTAGAACACGGGATATGGACCGGCCGGTTGGCACACCATGCCCTGCCGCCTCCCATGCCCTACTCATCCTCGGAGGAGTCCCCGACCTCGGCGGTGCCGGACGTTGGACGGCGGCAAGTAGGACGCGTGGCTGACGGTGCTCCTGTCGTCGGCCGCCAGCGTGGCCACCGCTTGTGCGGTCGCGTCCGTGTCCGGCTACGCCACTATTGCATCGTGAGAGGCGACTTGAGCGAGGGCGGTGACCTCGAGCTTCATCCCTGAAGACAAGCTCTCCCACAGAGCATTCGCACTTGCGCTCATGGCGGATGTGGTGCCAGGTAGGACGACGATGCGCTACGGTGTGGAGTTTAGTTGGGCGTTGCCGCTTTAAGTAGCGCATTCCGGTGAGGCCAAGCATCCGGGTGCGTCATTAAGTCGCTGGAGTTGGTTCCTTGGGCACTGAGCCTCTTAACGATGACATACGAACGGACGACATGAATGCGGGTAGCTGGCGCCGGCTGGGAACGCACCACGCGACGGCGCGAGGGACGAGGGTTTTGGTGTGCCAGGGTAGTCAGCTGCGGTCGTGTAAACGTTGGAGATGCCCTTTGCTCACATGCGATCCCCGCATGTCATTGAAAAAGCAAGATGACCCGGCATGGTCTCAGGTCCAGAGGATGCAGTTGGCCGCGCTACACCACTCCGCGTACGTGTCGCGGCGCCCCGTGCATCCTGGACGAGCCGGGTGTTGGGGTGTGTTTGGATTGTGGCCAAAGTGCACCTTACCAAAATTTTGGTCATGACCCAAAGATTGGTCTTTGTTTGGATGGTTGCCATTTTTTGGCATGCCAATGAACTCTAGGCCAACTCTAGTTCATTTTTCTTGCCAATGTCGGCCAAATCATGGGCAACCAATACCTCAACCAAAATTTTGGTCATGACCCAAAGATTGGTCTTTGTTTGGATGGTTGCCATTTTTTTGGCATGACAATGAACTCTAGCCAACTCTAGTTCATTTTTCTTGCCAATGTCGGCCAAATCATGGACAACCAATACCTCAACCAAAATTTTGGTTACCCAATGCTTTGATGGGGCAACCTTGGGCACAAACCAAACATACTGTTGGTCGTGCCACAACACTAACGCCACCCTCGGCACACTGAAACCGACCGTGTCTAGCAATGATATGAGTGTGTCGCTCACCGCGGTCGCCATGTCCAGAGGCGCTGCTGGAGCTGCGCCCCGTTGTTGGCCCCAACGACCCACATGAACGGTTGTCGGTGGCGAGGAGGTCGTGGGCCAGCTCCTCCATTGGACTAGTCTGCGCTACGTCGTCCCGATGGGTGTGCCCCACATGTCGGTTTCCCTGTTTTCCCGGCCATATTCGAGCGTCAGTGCTCCGCGTTGCGCATTAGGCCTTTCACTATGTAGGCCAAGCGAGACAACTTATTGTTTATTTGAGCCATTCAAGTATAATCATGTGGCGTTTGCTTATTTCTCATTCCTCTCCAACCCTCTTCTCCATCGATCATGTCGCCCTCCAGTCGAGTCCATCCTCCCGCATGCCTCATTTGAACATTCCGCCGAGTATCATTCGCATGTACCCACCCTAGTCCTCTTTCAATAGATCTCCGGACCCCGAGATGAAATCGAGAGGGAACGAGTGGGGGCACGTGATACCTAAGGCGGATTCAAAATTTTGAACCGGTGATCATAGCATCCGCAAATCATATATAAAGGGTATTCAATGTTCGTTTCGTTTTTGAACGTACAATATACTCCCTCCTATCCTTTCTAGTTTAGATATAAGTTTTATGTGCAGTCAAAGTATTTCTACTTTGATCAAAAAGGTATCAACATTCAACAACACCCAATCAATATTGTTAGATTCGTACGTACTCCTAGATTTGTACTCGAGATGGTTTCCATTTGACTATTGACAAGATTAATAGTACATGAGATGTATAATGTAAAAATTATATCATTGGAAACTCCTTTCACATACGAATTTGACCGTATGCTTCGTGTAAGTTGCATGTCATATATTATTACTCTAACATTTGGTCAAAGTTAGCCTCGAAAAACGCATTAGGCCCTGTATAGTAAATGGAAGGAGGGAGTAGTAGTGGAAGTGGATCCTCTGACGTAGGTATCCCTGCCTTACCCTCCCTTTTAGTCACTTACTGGCGGACCCCATGCTTGCTAAGCCCCGCATGTCAGTTACTCAATGGGTTTGGCCACGTCAGGGGATCCTCATCCATAGTATACTCCCTCTGTTTTTATTTATTCCGCATAAAACGGAGGGAGTGGTAGTATAATAAATGACGCGGGCGGGGGAGGGGGAGGGGCGTCAGTTTGCTCTCAACTACGGTCCCACAAGCGAGCAAAAAAACCGCAAGACGAAGTGCGTTCCATTCGGTGAGCGACATGGAGGGTCCAGCGTGCCGGGCTGCAACGCGAACGCGACAAGAGCGATGTACGGTAAAAACTGATTGATCGGTCGTCACCGGAACCACTATTCACACCAGAACCTTCGCTGCTCGGCCTACGCCAGCCACTGCCCTAAAACCACACCAAATCTCCAGCCCATTCCCCCACCTTTCGATCCCCTAGCCCGCATCAAGCGTCCCCTAGTTCGCTGGAAAGCCATGGTGCGCCGCAAGATCACTTACTACAAGATGCTGACGCCGGAGCGCCGCGCAGAAATCGCGGCGGCGGTCGGCGCCACAGACCTCCGTTCCCAAGCTCGCTTTGCAGCGGGCCAATCCCCGAGTTCTCTGGAGCCAAGCTACGAGGAGGAGGAACCCGATCCAATGTTCATGGCGGAGGTCGCGGCGCAGAAGGCCCCCGATGGGTATGAGACGCGGGACGTCGACTTCGTGCCGGCGTCCGAGTCCCCCATGGTGCAGGCGGACCAGCGGTTCAACATGGCGATACTAAAGGAGGACCGGGAGGCAGAGCCTCAACTCGACATGGAGCGCGCGCATGCCGCTGCCATCGAGGCTCTCCTGCAGGCGGAACCGGATGTCGTGGATGTGAACTGGCGGCGGAGGCTCAATTTGAGGCGGAGCGTGCGGATGCCGCTACCATCGAGGCCCTCCTGCAGGCGGAACCAGACGTCCTGGACTTGAACCGGACGGCAGAGGCTCGACTCGATGCAGCGCGCGAATGCCGCTCTCATCGATGCCCTCCTGCAGGCGGAACCAGACATCCTGGACTTGAACCGGGCGGCGGAGGCTCGACTCAACGCGGAGCACGCGGATGCCGCTGCCATCGAGGCCCTCCTGCAGGCGGAACTGGACGTCCTCGACTTGAACTGGGCTATGCTCTTGTCCGTGCAGAGCGCCTGCACGCTCTGCTTGAACGAGTAGCTGGAGGCCGAGGACAACCACGGTGCGGAGACACACGTCGGCAGCTACGGCTGGTTCACGTCGGCAGCCAAAGACGACGAGGCCGTCTCTTTCCGCGAGCAGTGATAGTTTTTCGTTATGTTGTTGTTTTTATGGATCTTTTGCTATGTAAAAACATATATTTGTTATGCAACTCACCTTACTTGGGTCAGTCTGCCATTTCAGGCGGTTGGATGAATACCCTACGTCTCCTAACCCTTCTTTCCTTCTTCCTCACCTCTTCTTCTTCCCCAACAGACCACCGCACGGGCCGTACGGATACTCCCCAACATGCGGTTGGATAAACATACTCTATGAACGAAAATTATGTGTCAGTGATAGGATGGCTGAATCACATGCGACAGCACGTGTCAGTGAGGGTGCGTTCCCTTGGTTGGGTTTGCGGCGTGCAGGAGCGACTGTGTGAGGGTGCGGTGCAACCGCGACATGCAGGAGCGACCGTGTGAGGGTGCGGTACGACCGCGACAGCCGTGCGCAAGTGTACCTCCTTCTCATTTTGAAAACTTTAGGCAAGCTTGGCAAAAATGTGTGGCGAAGTTTGGCAATGCAAGGCCTAGACCAAAACAGGATAAGTACGTACATACCAGGAGTACTAGTGTTAAAAAAGAAAGGCGGGGTTTTCCTTCGCGGGATTTAATCGATACAAATCCTCGTTTCACGTGTCAATTAATGCATATTTTTTTCTCCAAAGACCAAAGAGCTAACCATCTCACTCCTCATCGCTTGATTAATGCAGCGCCATGCAAACCAACCTTCTCACTTCCGCATGCATGCAGGGGATATTAATGTCCTTGGTTGCTAACCCCATCAATTTTGCCTCGATTAGTGTTAGTGGCCCTTTGCAAATTGTAATTTTGATATTACTGGCCTTGTGTACAAAAAAGTGGAGGTAGTAACTATATTTGACTTCCTTCCCCATTGCGGTGACGTCGATGATATCTTTTTTTTGTGGTTTGTCGAAGTGCGTTCGACGGAGAACACCATTGAGGGAGACCACGGTAAGTCGTCCGCAAGTGCCGCCTGCAAGCCGAGACAACCGCCTTTGCATCCAAGAAGTCCGTTGAACCAAAGTACTAGTACTACTAGGAGTACTAGTGCGGTGAGATGGTTTCTCGAAGAAGATGATGGAGAAGTGGAGTCAGCGAAGAGTGAAATGGTGGTTGTTTCGTCCGTGCTTTTGTGATTTGACGCCTCACTGCTTTGTGATTTGTGATAGTAGGGACATGGGAGTAGACTCTCTGCTCTATATTGTACTACATGCGTCCAAGCATGGGAGAAAGAGGAGAGACGTTGCATTTTTCTATTCCTTCAATCAATCAATCAGGGAGCTTCGGTTCCATCTTTTTGGCTTTGGCAACACCGTCCATAATGGTTCCCATGATGCCAAAAGCTATTTTCACATTTGGCTACACATTGTGGATGCCCTTAACCGTACCACTTGGTTTTGCTCCTGTGTTCTATCTATACAAATCTCAATTATATTGATCTAAAAAGTTATAGAATCAAGATTAGTAAAAAGGAGGTGATTTTGCCGTGCGGATGGCAGGGGAGGTTTCTTATTTTCGGAGGATGTTGTCCTGGCGGTTTGCTAACATGTGGTCCCACGTGTCAGTGTTTTACCAAGCTGATCCGCGTCCCACATGAGGCAGAACAACGGCAGAAGCAACACGTGGTTAAGTTGAAGAAGATGAGGGAGAAGCGGATTCAGCAACGAGTGAAATGATGGTTGCTTCGTCCCTCCAACTTCTTTTTTAGCATCATTACTTTGTCCCTCCAACTTAACATGCGGTCCCACATGTCAGTGCTTTACCAAGCCGATCCGCGTCCCACATGAGGCAGAACAATGGCAGAAGCGACACGTGGTTAAGTTGAACAAGATGAGGGAGAAGCGGATTCAGCAACGAGTGAAATGATGGTTGCTTCGTCCCTCCAACTTATTTTTTTAGCATTATTACTTCTTCCCTCCAAATTAACTGCGGGAAAGGTGCAGCTTTGTGATTTGACGCCTCATTGCTCATTACTATGCCGGCGCCATGAGTGGGGTGCTTCACCCCGGCTGCTCTGCACTGTATTCCGGTATGGCACGTGGACCCGGTAGCTTGATGTCCCACATGTCAGCGAAAGGGACTAGAAGATTTATGAAAGTGAGCGCTCCACTCTTACAACGGAGGAGTAGACGACACGACAACCCAGTGAATTGTCACTTGTACTATATAGTACTATAGTTTTGCTGTTTCGCATGATCCATCGATACAAACCCGATTAAACAGGAAAGGGCGGGATTTTTCCCGCGCGGTAGATGATACCGGCCATACATTTCAAAGGCAATTTTAATGTACGCAAACTGAATAATTATAAGTAACAATATGATATCTAGTAAAACTAAAAACACATATGATTTATTGTGTTAGAGTGTAGTAGTAGTGTTGTAACATGCGAGAACGTGTAGAGATGTAGTTTTGGAGGGCCTACAGAGAGAAAAGCGTAATACGGTCACCGAACTTCAGAATAAGCTGATTATGGTCACTATATACATTTTGCGGTGATTATACGGTCACTTGCTCACGGTTCAACATCGGATTGCACTTTGTTGACCGGCCAAATAGGTTGCGTGGCGCCATGTTGACTAGTTAAATTGACCATGTTCCTTGTGGGTCCCACCTGTCAGTTCGCATAGGGAAAAGGTCAGATAAACACAAATTTACGCAGGCGCGACAAGGCTCCAACCCGTGCGCGGGAATCACCTGGTTGTGTATGTGTCTATCAGGGCCTGATGTGTGCGCATGCACGTGTAGGTTGAGCACTTGAGCGTGAGAGTGTGTGTTGGTCGTGTGGTGTACTGGTGTGTGCATGCATGTGTGCGTGTGTGCGTGTGAGTGTTGCGTGCGTGCATGGCTGCGTGTGTACGTGTGAGTGTTGCGTGCATGCGTGTGTGCATGTGTTTGTGTGAGTGTTGCGTGGATGCAGTTCGTGTGCATGCGTGCGTGTGTGTATAATCACCACACAAGCTCCAGTGTGCTAAAACAGATGGCTCAGCATACCAATACAAGGCCACCTTGTCCGCTATGCCCGCGGTCATGACTTCGAACCACCGTCCAAATATTTTTTTTGTCGTTTGTTTTCATTCTTACTAGCAAGATGCCCGTGCGTTGCATGTAACCTCAAGATGCATTTGTATGACTTGTTTATCTTGTGAGAGAAAAAGATGAACGAGGGAAGGCCTTATTTGCAAATGTGGAGAGGTGTGTGGGTACCTTTTTGCAAAATTGCCATAGTTTCTTTCCTATCCGCCAGATATAAATCGGACGACCTATATTGCAGGATGGCAGGCACACCATTATCACCAACTCTGTTTTTTATAAGAGTGTATTTTATGTATTTTATAAGAGTGTAGATGTAGAGTAGATACAAGTCGACAGGTGGGCATGATGGTAGTGAGATAATGTGATGCAACACTAGAGGTGCCACGTGGAGCGTTTAACTGGTCAACTAGTCATGTCATGAGCAAATATAGAGTTGTACGATGAGCCCGTGACTGTATAATAACCACTAAATGTAAATGGTGACCGTAATGAGTGGATTCTGAAGTCCAATGTACGTACCATGCTTTCGCTTCAAATACAATGATCGTCATTGCATATATCGCGAGAGAAAGATGAAACATGCGTGAATTTTCTGGAGGCTTACTTTTAGAGGACCTGGAGATAGTTTTGTGTGCATACGTGAAAGGGGCGTACAGGGGGGGTATGCGATGGAGAGAGAGATGCTCTTCGTTTCTCTTTATTATGACTAACTTTGTATATAGTATAAAAATATACAAATTCACAGTGCGGAATAAATATCATTGTGGGCACCATGCAATGCAAATTAGCGTTCGTACTCCTCCATATAACTTTGTAATGTTGTATATATGTAGAAACTCTAAAATAATTTTTTGGCCACACTTTATTCAAAAGGAATGTTGTATGCAAAATAAACGTGAAGAGAGGGCTTTTTAGATGAATGGGTATGCGATGTAACATGTGTGAATGTGTAGTTGATGCATTTGGCGGGGCCTAGAGAGGTATGTGTGCGTATTACGTATTCGAGAGAGGCATGGATAGAGGGGCTGACGAGGGGGGGCATGGGAGAGATAGCACGAGAAATGAGAGTGGTCTAGAGAGAGAGAGACGAATATGATCGACGAGAGATTCCATTCCCTTGAGTGTGTATATGCAAGGGGGGGGATAGAGGCACCGGGAGAAATTTTCTGTGTGTGTGGTGTTTGTGTTGGAATGTGTGGGTGTGAGAAGATAATGAGACGTGGGGGCAGAGTGTGTGTCACCCCGTGAGGTCCGGTGGGTTGAGGTGAGGCCCTTCGTTCGGTTCCGTCCTGCGCCATATTGGTCGGCCCGTGACACATTTAGGAAGACCCATGGATGACTAGTCGTACAAGACAAAGATAGCAGAATTGTGAAGGACTCTGTGTCCACTAACAAAGCTGGCTAGGATTTGTAACCCTAGGTTCTTGGACTAAGGTAACCCCTTTATCTCTGATATTACTATTCATCCAACCTAACTTTAAGGGGCATCCTACAGAATGCTCTGCTAGAATCATACACGTCGATTAGGAAGAGAGGTGTGAGACAATGCGTGAGAGACAGGCCTAAAGATAATGTGCGTACATGAGACACGTAGGCAGGTCCATGTATATAGAAAGGGTCGATGGGGATTGTGCGTGTGTCCGTTTGCGAGAGGAAGAGTGCTTGTGATAAAGGTTAGTGAAAACAGTTGTAAATGGTTACGAGAGGGAGGGAGGGTTATATCTAGAGCATGTGTGCGAGAAAGACACCTCGGGAGAGAGTGTGTGAGCATGTGTGAGAGACCTCCGATGGAGAGTAAAACTACACGTAAAAGACTGATGTACACATTGATTAAAGATATAAATTGTATCCAAATATTAGGATGGGCTCATGATATTTGCACTTCGCGTAAGGAGCGGTCATTGATCCATCAGACATCTAGATTCTATCAAATTTGAGCATGTCTATGTTATTATTTGACACAATTGATCCACATAGTTAGTATTTTGAACTCCAGACAATGCATCGCTTTAGCAACCGAATATAAACGTGAGTATAGTTCATGTTGTGTGTGTAAAGCACATTATACATACGAAAGTTACACAATGAACATTATAAATAGCTACCTATGAACTAGCATACATTTGAATTCAACTTAAGGTGGTTTAAAAAAATCGAATTCAACATGAAGTCCATTCAATTATTTGAATTTGATATCATGGCATTTGTAAACTATACCTAAATTATGGGGGCACCAATCTTTGCTCTGATTTTGTACATAATAGCATATGTAGTCGTGTACAAAATAGATTCAAATTTAGCTCCTCCATTCCAAAATAATCGTAGTTATAGGATTTTCAAGTGTCAAAATTTCAAAAAGAAGCGGATAATTTAATGAGGTTTTCAAACATACAAGGTCAAATATAACGTTGTCTATTTAGGTCAATCCTCATAGTTCAAGAGTACTCTAAACGTGAATGCTTGTGTTTCAAAATTTCGAACGAAGCGCCAAAAGAGCCTCTACTCGCCCGAAACCGTGTGAGACCAATGTTTGGTAGTACAGGGAAATTACTTTTCTAATAACTCCGACCCGTGAAACCTACCGGCCCGACGTCCAAAGGTCTAAACCGGGGTAGGTTTGTAGCTTCATCTAGACGCCACGCAACCGCCTCCGAAAAACATTCATACACAATGGCCGCCTAAGCACACATGCGCGCGGCCGAAATCGCCCCCGCCCACTATTTGGGACACCTGGGATTACCATCCTACCCCCGACCCGCAGTAGGTCCAAAATTTAAGAGGGGGCAAAGTTTGTACTTTCCCCAAATTTCAAACAAGCATGTCCCATCTTCTGTTCAGAAAAGCCAAAAACAAGCGCGTCCCAGACCGAAACATGGTTCGCCCCCACCCGTCTGATTCCCCATTCGTACTCCGTGGGCGCCAAAACTACCTCTCCACCAGCCGCGAAACCCCGGCATCCTCCGTCCGCCACCCCATCCCACACATCAACCGCCGCCCTCCTCCATCACGCCGGAGCCGATACCCCGACGTCGTCATCCACCGCAACCTCAACCGCATCGCCCTCCACGGCTAGTAGTTGAAGCCGAGGCCGAGCCGTCCGTACCCGAGCCAGTTCAACCATGCCGTCCTGCGCCTCACCACTGCCGCTCCAACTTCGCCACTCTCCACCGCACCGGAGCTGTTCCTGCTACGCCATCCTTCGTTGTCTCGGATATGCTTCCCCTCCGCTGACATATGGCCACGACAACACAGTCAACAATTTGGCCATGGGTTCGTCCAAGCCTGCACCCTCCGGAACATCAGTTTCCCCGGTAAAAAGAAGAAGATCAGCGCGACATGTGGAGGTGACCACACCGGCAACCTAAAAAGGTACTCCTCTTCCCTTATTCGTGCAAATCTTACGTCTCTGCTTGCACAGTATTCATCCCACAGAAGACACTAGTTGACAGCTTCTTCTTGATACTAGATGTTCCTAGTAACTCGTGATGCACAAGGTTTCTCCTCATATACTATTTCACCTTAGCTAGAGGTTCGTCGCCCCCCTGAATTTCAATTTCTGGCCAGTTGATTCCCAATTAACGGAAGCATTCCCCGGCGTAACAGGTGCTAGTACGCCTATTACGCCAGGGAAGCAGCGCCTTGGTGTTTATCTTAGGTACGTGTGCGGCCTAGAGCTACTGGCGCCCGATCTGGAGGTCGGCCGGGATTAAAGGGATGGCCTGGGGGCGCTGCCAAGCACGACGGTGGTGTGAGGTCGAGGGGAGGGCGGCGCGGCGGAGGCAGGGGTCTGGGCTGGTGGTCGCTGGCGGTTCGAGAAAGATCATCAATAGTGACTGGCAGGAGGTAGACGAAGGCCATCTGCCCGTTCCTTATAGATCGGATGGTTCATTTAAAAAAAATCGACTGACCTATTTATTTTCAGTCGACTGTTATCTTAGATATGACCACATGTGGTGGTGTGCTAGAGGAGTACCTGCATTTCCTGTGCTCATATATTACAAAATCATACGGAGTAGAATCTAATTTTGTTTGCCATGCAATGTTGTAGAGCTATCATATGTCTCCTGTCATTTATTTTTCAGCCACCTGCTATCTGCTACTTTTATAGTGCACTAGTTCTGCACACACTTCACCCATACTCTCACTATTGTGTTTTTATGCAAGGGTATTTCAGAGTCTGCCGAAAGAGAAGCAGCAAAGAAAAGAGAGAAGTCGCGTCAGCTTTCTTCGCGGGTATGCACGACATGTTACAGTGCTATAAAGGGTGCAGTGTCAGCAGATGGAGACGGTAAACGTAGCTCTGGAGTTGATGACCTCGCTCGCAATGAACCACCATCCCAGGTGCTTGCTCTAACTTCGCGGTGTCATATGTGATTGCATGTTCCATATGGTGTCTAGCTTGTATTCAAAAGGCCGAAGTCGGTCTTTGGGGCTGTTTGGTTCTAGACCTAGCATTGCCACACTTTGCCACATATTTTTGCCAAACTTGCCTAAGGTAAGTTGATCAAAATGAAAACCACAAATTGGCAAGCCTAAGGGAATATTGCCACATTTTTTGTGTGTATGCCATGTGGGGTCCAAGTGTGGCTTGCCTAAGGTGTGGCTTGAACCAAACACTCACCTAAGTTAGTCAAACTTTCCTAGCTTTAGGTGTGGCAACATTTGGCAAAGTTAGTCACAAACCAAACAGCCCCAAGATAAGGACTTTTTTTTACATGAACCACCATCCCATGAGCACCAGAAGACAAATAGCTAGTCAGGGCACTGGCCGAGCCAGTGACAAGCCCATCAAAGATAGGCATCACCTGGAAGCCAACTAAAAAGCTGCGATGGTGGCGAAGCAGCCCGCCTCCCACCAGGCTCTCAGGTCCTAGATGATCATGCTCACCACTCCAGCCGGATGTCTAGCTTGTATTGCTTCCAATTTGGTTAAATTGCATCTGCTTAGCTTACACATTATACCTTTGAATATGACATGCCTTTCTGTTTTTGGTACATACTAGTACATCTGTGTATTAACCATGTTCTTACATCAAACTAATGTTCTTGTGTATCCCTCATCAATCACTTATGATGAGGCAGGCAGGCAAGGGGACTACTCCTCATTTAAAGAATGCAGCGTCAGCCTCCCGACATGATTCTCAAGAAACAGAAATGCTAGATGAAGATAGTGAACGTAGCTCTGTAGTTGATTACAGCATTTCCCCTACACTAGCATCGCAGGTGCTTGCTCTAACTTGGCAGCGTGATATGTGGTTGCATGTTGCATATGGTGTCTAGATTGTAATTCTTCCAATCTGGTTAAACTGCATGTGCTAGTCTGCTTAGCTTATACATTATACCTGTTAATGTGACATGCCTTCCTGTATTTAGTACATAGTACATCTGTCTATTAAGCATGTCCTTACATAAAACTATTGTTTTTTGTATCCCGCATCAATCAATATGACGAGACACCTTTAGTATATGCAGTGCGATATTAGTTGCATCTTTCATATGATTTATAGCATGCGCTGCTTCTAATTTGTTGAAATTCCATTTATGATGGGACGCTTTTAACTTGGCAGAGTCATATTGGTTGCATCTTTCATGTGGTGTCTAGCTTGCATTGCTTCTTATTTGCTGGAATGGTTTCTGCTTAGTTTACACAAACAGTTGTGAACATGCCATGTCGTCCTGTTTTTCGTACATATTCCATCCTGGTATCATGTGTTTGCCTTACATCAAAGTAGTGATTGTCAGTATCATGCATGAATGAGTTCTGAAGAGAGAATTTTATTGCTTTTTCTTGTCGGTTTTACTTGACAATTCAAAATCAATAAAGCGGAAGGAAGTTAGCAAGGCAGCGGATAAAGGTGCTCCTTCCGAACGGAGGGCCTCTACAGTTTCTACTCCTCCACACCCCAAGATGATTTCCAAGACAACACATGCATAGACACTCAACAAAGCTGTGTTTATGATGAGCACGTCTCCCCTAGTGCAGCATCACCGGTGCTCCCTCTAACTTGGCACTGTTATATGTGGTTGCATGTTATGTGTGATGTCTAGCTTGTATTGCTTCTAATTTTGTTGAATTCCATCTGCTTACTTTACACATTATACTTGAATAAGACACGTGTTCCTGTTTCTAGAACATACAATATCTGTCTATCACACCATGTTCTTACATCAAATTACTACTGTTGTGTAACCTGCAACAATCACTTATCATAAGACACGTTTGACTTCGGAGTGTGATATAGGTTACATCTCACATTCTTTTCTAGCTTGTACTACTAATTTGTTGAAATGGCACTTATGACGAGACAGTTTTAACTTGGTAGAGTGATATTCGTTGCATCTTTCATATGGTGTCTAGCTTTCATTGCTTCTAATTTGTTGAAATGCCTTCTCCTTAGTTTACACATCATAAGCTGTGAATATGCAATGCTGTGAATATGCAATGGCACTAATGACGAGAGACCTCTAACATGGTAGTGTGATGTTGTTTGCATCTTGCATATGATTTATTTCTTGTACTGCTTCACATTTGTTTAAACGCCATTTATGATGAGACACTGTTAACTTGGCAGAGCGATATTTGTAGCATCTTTCATATGGTGTCTACCTTCCATTGCATTGCTTCTAATTTGGTGAAATGTCTTCTTCTTAGTTTACACATCATAGTTCTGGTTATCTCTTCCGTCCTGTTTTTCATACATATTACATCCTCCTATCATGTGGTTGTCTAACATCAAAGTTCAGTTCGTCTGCATCACGCATCAATTTGTTCTGAAGAACTAAATTGTTATTCGTTTTTCTTGTCGGCTTGACTTAACATGGCACAGAGAAAGAGGAAGAAACACAGAATGGCAGGGAATGAGAAGCGGATGAATCCTGCAGATTCTGCTGGTACTGATGGTGCAATAGAAGGTCAAAGTCCAGCGGAAAATTCTACAAACACGGCATCCCATGCTACACGAGCTGCAAAAAAAGCCAAACAGAAACAAATAGCTGCCACCAAACAAGCAGAGACAGCCCTAGTTCTTGCAACACCTACCACAGTACTACCAGCTGCACGACTTACTCGTGCGTCAACTGAGCTAGCAGCACGTTCCCAAGCTCCCTTGCCACCTGACACTACTTCCCAAGCACTCTTGACACAAGACGAGTTGGCAATATCAGATGAACCTTGTGAGCTTCAACAGCAAGAAGGTAGTTGCTGGAGTCAAGTTACAGTTGCATGCTTCTTTATATGTAGTCTCACAGTTTGATGTACACTAACACTTCCTATGTTCGTTGTTGGACTAGCACCTAGGCGCAAGAGGAAACAAACATCAGGGATATTGCTCGATAGGTTAACTAAATCTAGAGGAGGAAGAATGGAGATCCGTTTTGAGGCAGGTTTAAAAAGGCCACGTGATGCTACAGAGTCAGCCAAGTTAGTATCAGAGGCAGCGGTTGCCGTTAGGTGTCATGTACGTATCCTCCCAACATGGATTCAGTACAGGAATGACAAAGACGAAACCCAGTTCAACACCTTCCTCGACCATTTATCTGTAAGTATGGTTATGTATGGAAACTAGTAATATCGTCTTGCTCTGTCCCATACTTTCTAGGTTGCTGATAATGAGACTCCCATAATTTTCAACAGATGAGGTTCAAGTTGGATAGCCAAGATGATGCAACCAGACAAGCTTGCACCCATGTTTTCAAGTCTGCTCTGCGACAGTATCGGTATAACTTGAGGAAAACTCACTTTGAAGGCAAGGCTAACAGTGAACTTTCCCAAACATCTCCAGTGGAAAATATATCGGATGAAGACTGGAGGGGCCTTGTTAAACACTGGTCTGATCCGAAGTATCAGGTACATTATATATATGTGATCAGATCACATGTTGAAGTCCTATTTACGCATGTGCCACACAAATCTATCTTCTTGTAGGTGAACTGTTCAAAGAACAAGGCCAACCGTACGAAAGTGAAATTCCAACAGACGACAGGATCTCGTAGCTATATTGCACACTGCGAGGCTCTTGTAATTAGCTGTTGTTTCACTCTTTTCGCTGTACCATATTATCAGATCTATATTGACTTGTTCGAAATGCAGAGGAAAGCCCGCAAGGACCAAAAAGTACCTGAACCAAATGTTGTGGAAATCTTCAAGGACTGTCACACCAGCAAGAAGAAGGGCATGACTACACCAGTCAAAGCCGCTGTTGTAAGTCCTTAATCCTCATGCCTTTTAACTACTACTTACTCTGACTTGTGCCTTGAACTGCATGGTTTGCAGCCAATGTCTATTACTCTTTTCAATTTTATACACAATTGTCTTAGCGTATCATTGCACCTTACAAGGTTTAAAAGAGAGGAGTGATGTTCCTTTGATCTTGACCCGTAATCTAGTTCCGTGCTGGACTTGCCCACACAATGTTACAATTGCCTGTTTGTCTGTTCTCAGTTGTTTTGTGATATGAATGATGTCATACTATGCTTACCGTATTATAAACTTCGTCTCTTTATCCTTAGCCCTCAATACAATGTGAAGAAATAGACAATACATTAGCGATGGTACATGGTCATATGTTTGGAACCTGGTTTTATTATGTACTTTGCAATAAAATACAACTAATATTTTACATGGGTTCACCAGAATAAGTTCTGTATATAGACCAAAGCTATTTTGTTTGGTTTTGCTGCCTCCTTAATATCTTCTGTTCTGGTACTACTAATGTAAAACCTCAACTTTTCAGCGAGCTATGGAAAAAATGGTGGAACCGCCACCTTCTGAAGGTGGCGAGGCAACTATAACCGCAATGTCAGCTCTTGCTGCAGTGGGTCAGTACCTGTCCACTAACAGTGCCAAAAGCACGTTCCTGCGTAATACTGGGTTGGTTGTTAAGGCAATATCGTCCAAACTGCCTCATGATCAAGATATGCAAGCTCAAAGCAATGTTGTATCTGCGCTCCAGACACAAGTCCATTCCCTAACAGAGACCCTTTGTGAAACAAGGAGAGACATTGTTCGATGTCGTCAAGATATGCATGGTTTTGAAAGCAGACTATCAGACATTTGCTATGTTGTTCACGAGCCTAATGGAAATGATGTCGAGGGTTATGGTGCTCCATCGGACAATACAACATGAAACGTAACAGTCAGGTCAAATGAACTGAGCTTCTGAACTTCTGGTGGTGCATTTATCTGCTAGACTGTTAAGTTTTATGCCAACCTTCCTTTTGTTATATAGTTGTAATTTGTTTTGGTGCGATACAAAATTTATTCTTAACGTGCAGCCACCGGCTGAAGAAAACAGCAAGCCATTTTTGTATAGTGTAGGGTGTTCCCTATATTTGCACTGGTGGCGATCTTTGATGCCGAGTGGATGTAATCTGTGCAATCGCCTTAATAGCCTAGCGTTAGTTTCAGCCTTATTTATTTCCTAGTCTTCTTTTCCCTGGTTTTCTAGTGGCCGCAACTACCATGGGCCATATACGGGCTATAGGATCCATGGGTCTCCTACGGGCCGTAGGATCCATGGGTCTCCTACGAGCCATCGATAAATGGGCCTCCAATAGGGCCGTAGAATCGGTGGGCCTTGGGCCATCGGATAAATGGGTCTACATGGGCCGTAATCGGGCGTAATTGGTATCGGCCCAACATGGTAACGAGTCGTTAACAAGCCATAGGACAGCAAAGGCTTAATTCTGTCACATGCATAACCGGTCGTTAATGGGCCAGAATATAGGACGGGCTGGAAATGGCGCAACGGGTTAACAGGCCAAAAATGGGCCGACTCTTGCCATGGGCCGAATTTGTCCCATTAGGGTAACAGGCCAGTAACGGGCCGACTCTTGCCATGGGTCGAATTTGGCCCATTAGGGGAACAGGCCAGTCACGGGCCGAAAGTAATCGAGGGCCGAAAAAGAGCCCAAGAACGTATGGGCCGTCCATAAGCCGAAAGCTAACACAGGATGGAAACGGCCCATGTAAATCACGAGCCATTAACGGGTACAAAGAAAATTACTGTTCATTATGGGCTAGAGTCACCGTGGGCCTGTAAAGGGCCGAAAGATACGAAGGCCTCATATGGGCCGAAAGACGTCGTGGGCCATACATGGGCCGAAAGTGAAATGGGCTGGTGTTATATTCGACGGCCCACATGACGTTGTTGGGCCGATTTCCTTTAGGGCCTAACGGGCCGTGAGTTAACGGGCCGTAAAATGGGCTATTTGCGAAGAGACCCTTAACAGGCTTTTCATGGGCCAGCCCGTTAACTTTTGACCAAGTCAAACGGGCCGACTTTGTAAGCTAAATGGGCCAGTGGTGGGCCGTGGCACGTGTCGACATATCATAGGCGCCTATCTGACCCACTGACGAGCTGACACGTGTTTTGTCCGGCCAATAAGAATTTTACACGTGGAAATTTCCCATTGGTCGGGGCTGTTAACGGGTTATCGGATCCAAAACTCGGCCCGATAGCTTAACGGCGTTCCGTTACGGTGGATGCCATGTGTCAGTCACCCTTGACGAAAGCACTTCTGTGACATGCGATTTATCGTCATGGAAGTGGACACTTCTGTGATGATAATTTTGGTAATGTCATGGAACACTTCTACGATAGCACAGGTATGACTATGTTGGTTCTGTCATAAAATCGTCATGGATGTACATGCATGACAAAAAACGCGACCTACTGTGACAAACATGTATCATCACGGAAGTGTATTTTTTTTGTAGTGTGGGCAGGGGCTCGGCAGGCCACATCCGGACTATGAGGTCCTTCATGGCCAGTTCAACCGCCTTGTGAAGTTCGACCAGTTGCTTCAGCTGGTCGCTCAAGGTCATCGGATGTTCGGCCCCAATATACTGGGACCAGAACAACTTCTCCATCAAGCTCCCCTCTTCAGCTCGGTAGAACTCTGCGGCATCAGATATGTTGCGCTGCAGATCTGCGAACGCTCCTGGAGAGCTCCAAATTTGGGTAAGTAAAAGGAAAGTCTCCTTCACATGCTTGGTTTGCATATTGAATGCCTTACCCGCCACAATGTTCTTGGCTGCCTCAATCTCCTGGAGGGCCTTTTGGGCTTCGATCTTGGCGTCTCGTGCGCTCTAGAGGGCCTTCGCAAGCTCGGACTCTTGCGTCTTGGAGTCACGCTCCAAGGACTCATATTTTTTGACAAAATCCTGGAGCTCTTGTTGGACCTCACCAACTCGGGCCTCTTGCTTCGCGCTCGGTGCGCTCCTTGGCCGCTTTGTCTTTGGCCTTGGTCAGCACCTTTTTAAGGGACGCCACTTCGGTCGTGGCCCCTATTGAAATTCATAACGCTTCTATGAGCTAAAACCATTCCTTCTTTATCAATATACATACGGGGTATTATGTACCTTTGTTCTCCTCGAGCTGCCTCTTCACGAGGCCGAGCTCTCCTTCGGTCCGCTCCAGGTCCCGCTTTAGTCCGGAAACCTCCGCAGTACGGGCGACAGCGGCCAACAGCGACGCCTGCTTATTCACATAGACACATTCTGTTAGACTCCTGTGGATGTTATTTGATCCTCTGTTCGGCCTTTCTTTCCGAACACGAAATAGAGCATCAGGGGCTACTATCTATACTGTGATATTTTCTTATAATTTTATTACTTACCTCGAAACCTGTTAGGAGGCTGACGCAGGCTTTGGTCAATCCGCTTTTGGCGGACCGGACCTTCTCAATCACCACACTCATGACGGTGCGGTGCTCTTCGTCTATGGAAGCGCCGCGAAGCGCTTCCAGCAAGTTGTCCGATGCCTCTGGATGGACAAAGGTCATCGGCACAGGCGGCTCGCCCTCCTTAGTGAGGGGCTGCCTGCCTGAATCCGGAACCACTGGAGGTTCCAGCGCAGTATCTGGATGGGGACCAAACTTGCTGTGGCCCCCGTAATCAGAATCCATGGGGGTCTTCCCCCGATGTGCCCGGCGTCTGGGGTTTAGCCTTGGGGCGTCTCCAAAACAGTCTCCCCCTGGTCCGGTATCCTCTGGGACAGCACCTCGGTGTCATCCGCGGGCTGGGGGGAGGTGGCCGTCGGGAGTGAATCGTTGTTCATAGCCAACTGACTCAAGGACCCATCAGAGGAGGATAAATTGATGTGGGCTTTGGCCGGCCTGCACAGTCATATTTGACATGATAAGAAGCAATACAACAATACATACCGAAAGTATTATAGTGTCCGGATACTTACGACTTCGCCAGGGGCTTGTCCCTTGGCAACCACTCCTCATCGCTGTAGGCGTCTGTGGTGGAGTGGTCCGGAGGGAGGGTCCTTCCTTTCTTAGAACCTTCGGCCTCCCCGGACGGGGCGACCTTCCTTTTCTTCCCCCCTCCCCCCGGTTGGGGGGGGGGGGGGCTTTCTTCTTCCTCCTCCTCGTTTTCGTTGGAGGAGCGCGCCTTGGTATCCTCGGACGATGAGTCCGACACAACCTTCCGCCGGAGACCTTTCCTGGTCCCCGTGGACTTCTTCTTGGCCTTCTTCTCCGGCACCTCGTAGGGCGCTGGAAACAGCATCTGCGTTAAGAGAGCCGTTGTTGGATCTTTAGGTAGTGGAGCTGGACAGTCAACCTGCTCCGCTACCGCCACCCAGTCCTGTTGAATTGACGTGGAGGCTTAGATTCCTCCCACGAATATACTGGGAAAGAAACATCTTTGCGCTGAGTCCACGATCCTCGGTTATGGGAGGAGGTACCTCGGCGGCCTTGAACAACACCTTCCAGACGTCTTTGTGCGTTGTATCGAAGAGCTCTCGCAGCGTCTGGTGTTTGGCAAGGTCGAACTCCCACATATTGAAAGCCCGTCTTTGACACGGAAGGATCCGGCGGAAGAGCACGACCTGGACCATGTTCACAAGCTTGATTTTCTTGCTTATCATGTTTTTGATACAGGTCTGGAGTCCGGTCAGCTCCACCGATGAGCCCCAGGCTAAGCCCTTCTCTTTCCAGGAGGTGAGCCACATGGGGATGCCGGATCGAAATTCGGGGGCTGCTGCCCAGTTGGTGTCATGCGGCTCAGTGATGTAGAACCACCCCGATTGCTACCCCTTCACGGTCTCCACATAGGAGCCTTCGAGCCAAGTGACATTGGGCATCTTACCCACCATGGCGCCTCCGCACTCTGCTTGCTGGCCGACCACCACCTTCGGCTTCATGTTGAAGGTCTTCAGCCATAGGCCGAAGTGGGGCGTAATGTGGAGGAAGGCCTCGCACACGACGATAAACACCGAGATGTTGAGGATGAAATTGGGGGCCAGATCATGGAAGTCCAGCCCGTAGTAAAACATGAGCCCACGGACAAATGGGTGGAGGGGGAATCCCAGTCCGCGGACAAAGTGAGAGTGAAACACTACCCTCTCCTGGGGCTCCGGGGTAGGGATGATCTGCCCTTCGGTAGGGAGCCGGTGCGTGATGTCTGCGACCAGGTATCCGGCCTCCCGGAGCTTCATGATGTCCTCCTCCTTAACGGAGGAGGCCATCCACTTGACTCCCGCTCCGGACATGCTTGGAATGGCTTTGCGGAGAGGGTGAGAACTTGGGCGCTGGAGCTAGAGCGAGGGAGAATGGATGAGCAGAGAAAGAAGAAGGCGTGGGTGAAAAAAGGGGAATCCTTATCTCTTTATAAAGACGGTAGAAACCATGCGTCTCCCCACTTTCCCGATAAACTTGCTTGTTCCCCAAGCACCGTGTTGATGGCGCAGTTGGGTTACCCACACCCGTATTGATGAGAATCCCGTGATAAGGGGACACGATCTCTGCTTCAACAAGACGTGCCAATGAAACCACCTCGCAATATGTGCAGTAGCAGGTTGAGAAAAACAGTTCGAATAATGACCGGGTCGTGGCGTGATGTCATGCTGTGAAAAATTGTCAACAGATTAGATTGGTGGAATATTGTACTCTCTACGGTAGTATGTGGAGTTTGTTTTGCAGAGTCGGACACGACCCTTGTGTTCAAGATCTTCTATGGAGAATTCGGAGAAGGAACCCGCCTTGCAATGCCGAAGACAATCTGCACGCTGGACTCATCGTCATTGAAGCCTGGTTCAGGGGCTACTGTGGGAGTCCTGGATTAGGGGGTCCTCGGACAGCCGGAGTATATACTTTGGCCGGACTGTTGGACTATGAAGATATAAGATAGAAGACTTCGTCCTGTGTCCAGGTGGGACTCTCCTTTGCGTGGAAGGCAAGCTTGGCAATTCAGATATGTAGATCTCCTTCTCTGTAACCGACTTTGTGTAACCCTAGCCCCTCCGTTGTCTATATAAACCGGAGGGTTTAGTCCGTAGGACAAGAACAATCATAATCATAGGCTAGCTTCTAGGGTTTAGCCTCTATGATCTCGTGGTAGATCAACTCTTGTAATACTCATATCATCAAGATCAATCTAGCAGGAAGTAGGGTATTACCTCCATCAAGAGGGCCCGAACCTGGGTAAACATTGTGTCCCCCGCCTCCTGTTACCATTAGCCTTAGACGCACAGTTCGGGACCCCCTACCCGAGATCCGCCGGTTTTGACACCTACACTTGCCTTTTTGCTTGTGGTCTTGTGGTGGAAGATCATCCTGAGCTTGTGTTCCTTTGAAAGTAGGATCATATTTCTCTTGTTAAGGAACAAACTTTGTCTTGGGGTATTGATCTTCTTCCCACTCAACTCCATTGGCATTGAACTTTCGTTCAAAACCAACACCTTGATTCTTCCGGTGTCTTCCTTGATTGCGTACAATCTCCTCGAATTGCTTACTTCCGGCAAGGCTCTTGTAAACACCTTTCTCTATAATTCCCTTCAATAAGCTATTTTCTTGCTCAAGTGTAACTTGGCTAAGAGAATCATTAGTGGAATCAAGAGAACTACTAGAAGCAACAACATTGGATTTAGCATGATTGTTGTTACTACTAGATGAATAATCTTTCTTGTACTTGTTGTTAGATTTAACTTGTGGCATGTAAGTAGACAAGAGTAAACGCTTGGCAATGTAAGAAGAACTTTTCTTGCGAAGATCATCATTGATTGCCTTTAAAAACTCATGCTCTTGCTCAAGGTGAGATTTTCAAAGAGTAGTTTCTCATGAGTCTTTAAAAGTTATCGATGATCTTCCAAGGTAGTTTCATGAACTAACTTAAGAGTGTTTAGTTCTTTAGTTAAACGCTTAATCTCCTTCTTATCATCGTCATTCGTTTTATCTTGATTAGCATGATTAATAGAAAATCCATCATAGTTTTCATAACTAGAGTTGTAAACAAGTAAATCATCATCTCCTAGCAAATCATCTTCATCACTATTGAAATCAACATACTCGGGGTGTGTTACCTTTGGACCTTTAGCCATGAGGCATCTCCCAATTCCTTCATTTGGTGAGTCAAACATGTCGTAGGAGTTGGTTGTCACAAGTGCTAGTCCGGCAACACCTTCATCTTGAGTATATTCGGAGTCCGAGTGATAACTTCTTTCGGAGTGATTGTCGGAGTCGGAGCCGGATACCCATTCACCAACATGAGCTTGATGTTTTCTTTTCGTGTAGCTCCTTGATGACTTATCCTTTCTTTCTGAATCCTTGCTTCTCCGAGAGGGTCTTCGTTCATAACGATCATCTCTACTCCTTCTTTCTCTTGATGGTGATTCTTCTCTTCTACTCCTTCATTCTGGAGAATCGTCTCTTCTTTTGTAGGGAGCCGTACACTCATTGGAATAGTTTCTGGGTCTTCCACAATTGTAGCAATTACGCTCACGACTAGAAGACCTTTTGTCATTGTAGGACCTTGACTTGGAACTTCTTTCCTTGCTTCTACTCTTGTAGAACTTGTTGAAGTTCTTCACCATTAGGCTCAATTCTTCATTGAAGGTTTGTTTCTCACTTGATGATGTGGGAGCTTCACATGAGGCTTTGTAAGCACCACTTGACTTGTTGTGGAGCTCTTCCTTATCCTTGAGTGACATCTCATGAGCAACAATTCTTCCAATGACTTCTGTTGGCTTGAGATCTTTGTAATTGGGCATCATTTGGATCAATGTGCACACGGTATAATATTTTCCATCCAAGGCTCTTAGGATCTTCTTGATGATGAATTTATCGGTCATCTCTTCACTTCCTAAGCCGACAATCTCATTTGTGATGAGAGCAAGCCTTCACCATCCTTCATTTTGAACTTGTCAAGTTGACTTTGAAGCACATCCAATTTGGATTCCTTGATGGAGTCGGTACCTTCGTGCATATCAATCAAAGTATCCCATATTTCCTTTGCATTCTCAAGACGGCTGATTTTGTTGAATTATTCGGGGCACAATCCATTGAAGAGAATATCACAAGTTTGTGCATTGTATTGCAGCATCTTCAACTCTTCCGTGGTAGCTTCATGGTTCGGTTCTCTCCCATCAAAGAATTCACCTTGCAAACCAATACACACAATAGCCCAAACGGCGGGGTTATGTCCAAGAATATGCATTTTAATCTTATGCTTCCAACTTGCAAAATTTGTACCATCGAAGTAAGGACCTCTATGGTGGTAATTTCCCTCGCTAGACGCCATACTCTCCTAGGTTGTGAAACCAAGGCTATGACCACCAAAAGCTATGGAAATCAAAGCCAATGGAGACCAAAGCTCTGATACCACTTGTAGGATCGAAAGTATGTCTAGAGGGGGGGGGGGTGATTAGACTACTTGACCAAATAAAATCTAGCCTTTTCCCAATTTTAGTTCTTGGCACATTTTAGCAACTTAGCACAAGTCAAGCAATCAACCTACACATGCAATTCTAAGAGTATAGCAGTGGAATGTAAAACAATTGCATATGAAGGTAAAGGGAGGAGTTTGAGGAAGCAAACGCAATGTTGACACAAAGATTTTTTATCCGTGGTTCCGATAGGTGGTGCTATCGTACACCCACGTTGATGGAGACTTCAACTCACGAAGGGTAATAGTTGCACGAGTCCACGGAGGGCTCCACCCACAAAGGGTCCACGAAGAAGCAACCTTGTCTATCCCACCATGGCTGTCGCCCACGAAGGACTTGCCTCACTCGGGTAGATCTTCACGAAGTAGGCGATCTCCTTGCCCTTACAAACTCCTTGGTTCAACTCCACAATCTTGACGGAGGCTCCCAAGTGACACCTAGCCAATCTAGGAGACACCACTCTCCAAGAGGTAATAGATGGTGTGTTGATGATGAACTCCTTGCTCTTGTGCTTCAAATGATAGTCTCCCCAACACTCAACTCTCTCTCACAGAATTTGGATTTGGTGGAAAGAAGATTTGAGTGGAAAGCAACTTGGGGAAGGCTAGAGATCAAGATTTATGTGGTTGGAATGGAATATCTTGACCTCAACACAAGTGTAGGTGGTTCTCTCTCAGAAAATGTATGTTGGAAGTGTAGGTGTGTTCTGATGGCTCTCTCCAGGAATGAAGAGTGGGTGGAGGGGTATATATAGCGTCCACACAAAATCTAACCGTTACACACAATTTACCAAACTCGGTGGGACCGAATCATGAAACTCGGTCAGACCGATTTAGTTCATAATGTGACCGTTAGGCATTTCGGTGGACCGACATGTCAACTCGGTGGGACAGATATCGTTAGGGTTAGGGCATAACGTAATCTCGGTGAGACCGATTACTCAAACTCGGTGATATCGATTTTGGTAATAGACAAACAGAGAATTAGTCAGGCAAACTCGGTGGGACCGATTCGCTCATCTCGGTTGGACCGAAACGTTACGAAAGGGAAACAGAGAGTTTGCATTGCAATATCGGTGGGACCGATCGCTCATCTCGGTTTGATCGAAACGTTACGAAGGGAAACAGAGAAATTACAATCCCATCTCGGTGAGACCGAGATCCCTATCAGTGATACCGAAAAGACTAGGGTTTCTGGCAGTGGCTATGTCAACTGAACTCGGTGGAGCCGGATAGAAAGATTCGATGGGGCCGAGTTTGACTTTTGGTTGTGGACATATGTGGATGTGAGAAAGTTGTTGATGGTTTTTGGAGCATATCACTAAGCACTTTGAGCAAGAAACTCATTAAGCAACACCTCACCCCCTCTTGATAGTATTGGCTTTTCCTATGGACTCAATGTGATCTTGGATCACTAAAATGAAAAATGTAGAGTCTTGTGCTTTGAGCTTGAGCCAATCCTTTTGTCCTTAGCATTTTGAGGGGTCCACGTTTCTCATCCATGCCATGCCAAACATTAAGCTTTCCTAAAATATTTATCTTGAAATAGCATTAGCTCAATGAACTATATGTTGTTAGGAATTACCAAAACCACCCAGGGATAGTTGCACTTTCAAATGTTCGCCCACACACAACCCGTGTGGGCTGCCTCCTGCCACGCCACACACGATGTGTGGGCAAATGTTTAATATGCCACACGTGTGGGTGTTATCAGGACCCTTAAAAATATCACAAAATGGCCCTTCCTGCACGAGGCCCGTACCGGGGGCGTCATGCTAGACTACATAACGCCACTGTCAAAGGCGCCAGGAAACGACATTGACCTGCCACACCAGGACAGACAAAACAACATGACGCCCCTAGGCAAGGCGCCATGCTCAGTAGCATGACGCCCTGTCCCAGGGCGCCATGCATGTACGTGCATTAGAAGTTTTTTTTTAGAAAATAAGGAGGACCCCCGGGCTCTACATCTGGACGATGCATGCAACTACTTTATTAATTATTCACACAAGACTGTACAAAGTCATACAACAATAAGACTAAAGCCACCGTCTAGGAAACATCTATCGCTACTCCTAACCAGTTGACGAAGGGGCGCTGATAGTCTGGGCCTAATACCAAACAGACATCGCATCCAAACCTAACATCTAAGACCCGAGGTCCCAACCAGGACGCCTGTCAGGTATGGGGCACCTACCAGTCCGATGCACTCCTCAACCAGGACGCCTACTGGGTATGAGGCCACCGTCACAGCCACCTGCCACCAATCCATCTTCAGTGTTTACTGCTGCATCTACCTTACCCGGTCTCGCTGTCGTCGACGCCACCATGGCGCCAGACAGCTCCACCGCCCTGCGCTCGTCCATCCAGCCGCATCCGTCGTTGATATGCAGTTGCACCATGCCGCCAAAACTCGTCGCCATCTATGAAGTGGATACACTACCACACCACCTGGCAACCTCCACACCGTCGCCACTGCTGGAGGTACTCGGAGCCCACCATCCACAACATCTCTCCCCCGAACAGCAGGTCCTCCCAAGACGGCGCCTCCATGAAGGATACGACGCGCAGGACGTCGTCACTACCCAATCCAGACTGAATTTTGGACTTTCGTCCGGGAGGGGTTCGAAGGTGGATAGGAAAGACCACGGCTTCGCCTCCATGAAGGGTAAGGGCGTCGAGTGACGTCGCCAATGCTGGACCGGCCTAGCCAACCAAAGTTTCCTCCGGTCCCCATCCTATGACACCAAACCTCCGTCTGCTCCGAATCCAGCAACAAGCCATGATCCAAAACCTACGAAGATACAAGAGCCATGAGCCACGATCCAAAACCTGCGAAGATGCAAGAACCAAGATCAGGCAACGTGTATTAGAAGCTAGGTCATTGATACTTGCTTGCTTAGAATAGGTGCATGCAAACTACTTGCTTAGTAGCTAAGGTAGAGCAATAGAAAAAGCGGACGCGTACATAGCAGCAGCTAAGCTAGACCAAGGCCACTAGAAGACCATACGTTGGACTTGTTTGTGGTGCTGCAGCTAGCTATGAGTATCTACATGTAAACCTAGCTAATCCGGCCCTTACGCGTCCACAGAGGCCTCCGAGCGTCTCTGCATAGATTTCTTTTTTAGAAATGGAGGAGGACCCCCGGCCTCTGCATCTGGATGATGCATGCAACCACTTTATTAATTATTCACGCAAGATCTTACAAAGTCATACAACAGTAAAACTAAAGCCATCGTCTAGGCAACATCTGTCGCTACTCCTATCCAGTTGATGAAGGGATGCTGATAGTCTGGGCCTAATACCAAACAGACCTCGCAGCCAATCCTAACATTTAAGACCTGAGATCCCATCCAGGACGCCTGCCAGCTATATATGGGGCACCCACCGGTCCGGCGCACTCCTCAACCAGGACACCTGCCGGGTATGAGGCCGCCACAGCCACCTGCCACCAATTCATCTTCAGAACTACACTGTTGCATCAACCTTGCCCAGTCTAGCCGCGGTCGACGTCACCATGACGCCAGACCGCGTCACCCTCCTGCGTGAGTCCATTTCCGCGCATCGGACACCGAGTCACCACAGCGCCATGCCACTGAGACCCGCCGCCATCAATGAGTGAGATGACGCACCGCTCCACCAAAGAATCCATCCTCTAATCCTACATCCATCCACTGCTCAAAAATGATGCCCCATGAGGGAAAACGACACCAAAAACACCGCCATCGTCCGATCCGGAAACTCCAGGTCTAGGTTTTCACCCAGAGCAGCGCAAGCAAGTCGATAGAAGCTACAGTAGCGATGTCTTCAACAAGATAATGACGTGAAAACTCCGCCATCGCCCACCATGATTATAGCACGGTTTTCACCGGTAGCCTCATCTCTCCACTTGACGCCGGGACTAGATGCGAGAATCACAACCATCTAGCTGACCACCTCCGGCGAAGAAGATGGCCACCACCTCCACACCCAGGACCGGAGCCCCCAACATCCTCGTGTCGCGGGCCTAGTCCAGAGGCCGCTTGCCGCGCCGGAACAAAGGGCGCGCACGATGGCTCGGGGTACCACCACCCAGATCTGAAAGGGATCCAGATCGGGCACCCTAGCCGCCGACATGATCCCTTCGTCGCCGCCGCCAGCACCACAACCCTGGTCGCCGCCGGCCTGCGCCACCGCCCTTGAATCGGCCGGAGTGGGTCGCCGCCACCCAGATCAGATCACCGACCGAGGAAGGTTTCCGCCGCCACCGCTGCGGCCTGCAGGCTTAGCCTGCGATGCCCTCGCAGCGGCGGCGAGAGGGTCGTTTGCTGGGGGAAGGAGAAGGAGGCTTGACGGGTTGGCCCCGGTGCGGTGCAGCGTCGCTGCACGAGGGGAGGGAGGAGGAGGTTACGGGGGGCGTCTCTGCATAGATGATCCAATCACTCTTCAATTTTTGTCCTTTGCAATATATATCTTAGGGCAACTCCAACGCACGACCCTAAACGGATATCCGTTTTATCCGGATTTTGTCTGTTTGGGGTGGCAATGAGGTCGTGTCCGCCCGAATTTATGGATGTGTCGGGCGTGCGTCTAATGTGTGACCGAATTTCTGCCGCATCCAGCTTGTCAGATATTGACGACGTTCTTCTTTTATTTTTCTTTCAATAACCAATAGTTTTTAATAATGCATTGAATTAATGTAGGTAATTCAATGGTACTCCCTCCACTCTTAAATATAAGTATTTTTAGAGATTCTGATATGAACTACTTAGGGAGCAAAATGGTGAATCTATACTCTATACTATATCTATGTGGATCCATGTGTAGCCTATATTAAAACTTTAAAAAGACTTATATTTAAGAACGAAGAGAGTAGTTAACTGAGCTGAAAAGTTAATATATATTAGTAAAAATTATAATGCGTTATTGTTCTTCGATTTCAAAATTCCTATATATAGACAACATATCGACAGGGTGCGGTGCGGGCATGGCTAGTATATATACAACATGACAAGGCCTGGCGCGACCTAGAGTTCATATATATACTCTAATATATATACTCTATGTGTATGTATTTGGATATCCGAGTCACCGGTCGACGAGCTCGCGGGGATGTACCCAATACCTGGATGTATACATATGACATATATATATATATAGATATATATACATATCCAAATACCCGCTATACCTACTTAGGGGCATCTTCAACAGGTCCAGTTTTTGCATTACTCTGGCTTAGCTATTAAGAAAGTATTTTGCATGCATTCATTCTAAGCAAGCAAGTATCAATGAGCTAGCTACCAATCAAGTATTTCAATTAACGTATATGCATGGCGCCTCGGCCCACGAGCGTCATGCTATTGAGCATGGCGCCTTGACCAAGGGCGTCATGCTGTTGTGTTGAAAGGTCAACGCCATTGCATGACGCCTTTGATATGGGCATTGTGTAGTCTAGTATGGCGCCTCTAGTGCGGGCATCATGAAGGAAGGACCATTTTATGTTTTTTTTTAAAATAGGTCATTTTATGTTGAATTTTGTCGAAAGAGTCAGTTTTGTCATTTTTCACGCCTTACTGTATTCTTTAAGAAGGGAGTATTTATTTCTTTTTTCGAGAGTACGTCTAGGCGTACCATAGCTTTATAGAAGACAGAATGTCAATTACAAGAACACTAGCACTCGGTGCAAACAACGAGCGTAGAACACACCACACCCGGGTGAGAACAAAGACGAGCACCACCGCAAAGCAGCTGCAATACAAAAACGCCTATCCTAAGCTGATACAAGGCATCACGTCACGACCGACACTGAACACCTCCGAAGACCACCAACTTTCGCTGAGCATCTCGTGTTGACGCACCATCCACTCTGAATGCCTAAGGGGAAACAACAAGTGGATTGCAGGACTCAATCAGATCCCAAGATGATGCCGTCTTGGAAACACTGGTGACAGGCGTACATAGCGCCGCCGAGGATCAAGAGAGGACAGCGGCGAGCACTGGAGGAGGATAACAAGGAAGCCACCATGTCTCCAAACACCATGCTCCCAACGGAGGAACAACGTCAAGGACGCCGCCATCGTGTCGATCCAACACTGAATCGAGGCTTTCACCCGGAGACAGGCACCAATTCCAAGAGAGCAAGGGAAATGACGAACACGCCTCGACGACGCCTCTAAGGAGGGGAATGACAACCATGGGTGCCACCACCGCCGGCCCGGCGATCACCATGCAAGACTTTCATCCGCGTGTCGCACATCTCCACACCTCCAGGGACTTGGTGACACCGTCCAAGAAGCCTCACACCGCCTCTACCGCAGCGCCAAGTCGATGAAGCCGCAAAGCCAAGGGCCGAGGGCCGGCCACACACACGGCAAGGGGCAAACACGACCACACCACCAACTCCAAGCCATGGCGAAGAACCGCAGCCACCCCACTCCTCCGGCAATGTCCAGGACCACCCAAATAGCCATCGTCCACTCCAAGGGACGGCCTTGCGACGGTCGAACCTGCCTCACCATGAAGACTCTGATGCCAGCACCACCAAAAGCGCAGTGTCGCTCTCCACACATCATAGGAGTGATCAGCCACTTGCTGCTCGCCAGAACTCCATTCTTGCTGAGTCGTCACAGCGTCGTCACCCACTTGCCCGTAAGCTCACGCCGCTGTCTCCAGACAGCGCCGCCTCCACCAAATTGGACCACCACACCGTTGCTGAACCCCACCAGACCCGCCGTGCCTCTTGCCAAGCACCAGCTGCCTCCCTCGCACCCGGCCAGCTCGCATCTAGCACGGCCGAACCCGCCATGATGAGATGCACCGTCGCAACCTGCACGACCAGTGAGCTGCGCTGCCCCGGTCCGCCATCCGCCTGCGCACCCCACCAGGCCACGGCGCGCCAGCCTCCGAAGACCGCCCTCAGGTCAGAGAAGAGCCCCCCAACGTCCCCCTCACTAGGAGATGGCGATGCAGATCCCGCCGCCACCGGCACCACGCGGGCTTTGCCTGAAGGAAAGATGCCCTAGAGGCAATAATAAAGCTGTTATTTTATATTTCCTTATTCATGATAAAGGTTTATTATTCATGCTAGAATTGTATTGATTAGAAACTTAAATAAATGTGTGAATACATAAACAAATACCTTGTCCCTAGTGAGCCTCTACTAGACTATCTCGTTGATCAAAGAGGTTAAGGTTTCCTAATCATGTACATGTGTTGTCATTTGATAACAGGATCACATCATTAGGAGAATGATGTGATGGACAAGACCCACCCATTAGCTTAGCATAATGATCGTTCAGTTTTATTGCTATTGCTTTCTTCATGTCAAATACATATTCCTTCGACTATGAAATTATGCAACTCCCAGATACCGGAGGAATACCTTGTGTGCTATCAAACGTCACAACGTAACTGGGTGATCATAAAGACGTTCTGCAGGTATCTCTGAAGGTTTTTGTTGAGTTGGCATAGATGTCACTCCAAGTATCGGAGAGGCCATACGTCTCCAACGTATTTAGAATTTTTTATTGTTCCATGCTATTATATTATCTGTTTTGGATGTTTTATATGCATTAATATGCTATTTTATATTATTTTTGGGACTAACCTACTAACCTAGAGCCTAATGGCAGTTTTTTTCCTTATTTTTTAGCTTTGTGGAAAAGGAATACCAAACGGAGTCCAAATGGAATAAAACTTTCGCGATGATTTTTCTTGGACCAAAAGACACCCAGGAGACTTGGAGATTAAGTCGGAGGAACCACGAGGCGGCCATAAGGGTGGAGGGCGTGCCCCCTGCCTTGTGGGCCCCCCCCGTGACTCCCCTGGCCTAATTCTTTCACCTATATATTCACATATATTCCCAAACCAGAAGAAGCATCCACGAAAAGACTTCTCCACTGCCGCAACCTTCTCTTCCCGTGAGATCCCATCTAGGGGCCTTTTCCGGCACCCTGTCGGAGGGGATTCGAGCACGGAGGGCTTCTACATCAACTCTATTGCCCTTTCAATGAAGCGTGAGTGGTTTACCACAGACCTACGGGTCCATAGCTAGTAGCTAGATGGCTTCTTCTCTCTATTTGATTCTCAATACCATGTTCTCCTCGATGTTCTTGGAGATCTATCCGATGTAATATTCTTTGTGGTGTGTTTGTCGAGATCCGATGGATTGTGGATTTATGATTAGCTTATCTATGAATATTATTTGAATCTTCTCTGAATTCTTATATGCATGATTTGATATCTTTGTACTTCTCTTCGAAATATCGGTTTGGTTTGGCCAACTAGATTGGTTTTTCTTACAATGGGAGAACTGCTTAGTTTTGGGTTCAATCTTGCGGTGTCCTTTCCTAGTGACTGTAGGGGTAGCAAGGCACATATTCTATTGTTGCCATCGAGGATAAAAAAAGGGATTTTCATCATATTGCTTGAGTTAATTCTGCTACATCATGTCATCTTACTTAATGCGTTACACTGTTCTTGATGAACTTAATACTCTTGATGAAGGCGGGAGTCGGTCGACGTGTGGAGTAATAGTAGTAGATGCAGAATCATTTCGGTCTACTTGACACGGATGTGATGTCTATATTTCATAATCATTGCCTTAGATATCATCATAACTTTGCGCTTTTCTATCAATTGCTCGACAGTAATTTGTTCACCCACCGTATTATTTGCTATTATGAGAGAAGCCTCTAGTGGAACCTATGTCCCATGGGCCTATTTTCCATCATATTAATTCCGATCTACTATTTTGCAATGTTTTACTTTCCGATCTATAAACCAAAAATACCAAAAATATTTACTTTACTATTTGTTTATTTTCATCTATCTCTATCAGATCTCACTTTTGCAAGTAACCGTGAAGGGATTGACAACCCCTTTATCGCGTTGGGTGCAAGTTGTTTGATTGTTTGTGCAGGTATTAGGTGATTTGTGCGTTGTCTCCTACTAGATTGATACCTTGGTTCTCTAACTGAGGGAAATACTTATCTCTACTTTGCTGCATCACCCTTTCCTCTTCAAGGGAAAAACCAACGCAAGCTCAAGAAGTAGCAGGAAGAATTTCTAACGCTGTTGCCGGGAAGATCTACGCCAAGTCAAGACACACCAAGTACCCATCATAAAACTATCATCTCTTGCATTATATTATTCACCGTTTGCCTCTCCCCCACTTCTAAAACAATTTTTTGAAAAGATTTGCCTTTTTCTATTCGCCCTTCTTTGCGTTCGATCTTATGCTTGCTTGTGTTTCCATGTGCCTTCTATTTTGCTTACATCTTTGCTTGCTAAAAATCTATTGATATGGATCTACTCAAAGTTTTCTACCTGGATCATCTTCGATCCATATGTGCTCATGCTGAAATCCCAACTAGTTTAGTTGAGGGAAAATCTTTAGATGAACATGCTCATTTTGTGCGTCGTCGTTTGTTTGAAAAAGGGAAGCTCTTATGGAATCAAATAAATTGTTTGCTATGCTATGCTTGGAATATTTGTGAAATTTGTGATTTTACTTGTTGCTCTAAGAACCCTAAAAAACACCTTCCCTACCTATGTGAGTTTAATGATAATGAAATCTTATCTTCTTATGAAAAGGGTGTTTATAGTTACTATGATATCGAACAAATTAAAGAATTTGTTGCTTTTAAGGGTGCTTATGGAGTTGCTTCTTTGATTGAAATGTATGATATTACTCTCTGCAAATCTGAAAATTTTGACATACTTAAATATTGCTATGAAAACTATGCTCATAATGCCTATGTCAAAGAATTTATTGAGAGAATGACCGTTGCTTTGGAAGAAAATAATGATATGCACGAATCTATAGATAGTTATGATTCCGATGATTTGATTGAAATATCCCTTGATAACCATGATGCTTGCTATTCTTGTGGCCATGATGCCAATATTTATGGAGATGAATTTGCTATAGTTCCTTATGTTAAACATGAGATTGTTACTATTGCACCCATACTTGATAGTTCCTTGAATCAAAAGCATGATTGCAATGATGTTACTATAAATTTTATTAATGTCAACTATGCTAATAATATGCAAAACCCCAAGCTTGGGGATGCTAGTTTTGCTATTTCCGCTACTTATTGCAATGATCATGATTTGGGTGATTCTTCTTATGATCTTGAAAATTTATTTAAGCCCCATGATGAATATGAGATTGATAATAATGTTTGCAATAATATTGAAAGTGGGTTTGGCAAATTATCAAGTTTAGATCCCACATATTTGGAGAATGTTCAAACTTATGAAATTTTTGATAAAAGTGGGTTTGGAGAGGTCACGACTTTAGTTAATGTTAATCCCACTATTTTGGAAAAGTGTCAACTTCGCATGCATGTGGATCGTGTTGAGAATATGTCATGTGATAGCTATATTGTTGAATTTGATTATGATCCTACATGTAATTATTATGAGAGAGGAAAAAATAGTTGTAGAAATTTTTCATGTCACTAAATTACCTCTCGTTATGTTGAGATTGCTATTGTTTCTTTCTTCTTCCATGCATATGCTAGTTTTTGATTGCCTTGATAATTTGTTTGCTTATAAAATGCCTATGCATAGGAAGTATGTAAAAACTAATTTGTTTTCTTATAAAACTCAACAAAAGGATTAAAATATAGTAGATGTTACACCAATATAAATAAAGAATGAGTTCACAACAATACCAAAGTGGTGATTTTTTTTCTTATACTAACGGAGCTTATGAGATTTTCTGTTGAATTTTGTGTTGTGAAGTTTTCATGTTTTGGGTAAGGATTTAATGGACTATGGAATAAGGAGTGACAAGAGCCTAAGCTTGGGGATGCCCAGGGCACCCCAAGGCAATATTCAAGGACAACCAAGAGCCTAAGCTTGGGGATGCCCTGGAAGGCATCCCCTCTTTTGTCTTCATTTATCGGTAACTTTACTTAAGGCTATATTTTTATTCACCACATGATATGTGTTTTGCTTGGAGTGTCTTGTAGGATTTGAGTCTTTTCTTTTTAGTTTGCCACAATCATCCTTGTTGTATGATACGTCTCCAACGTATCTATAATTTTTTATTGTTCCATGCTATTATATTACCTGTTTTGGATGTTTATGGGCTTTACTATACACTTTTATATCATTTTTGGGACTAACCTACTAACCGGAGGCCCTTCCCGAATTGCTGTTTTTTTTGCCTATTTCAGTGTTTCAAAGAAAAGGAATATCAAACAGAGTCCAAACGGAATGAAACCTTCGGGAGCGATCATTTTGGAACAAACGCAATCCAGGAGACATGCAGTGGACGTCAAGAAGCAGTCGAGGCAACCACGAGGGTGCAAGGCGTGCCCTAGGGGGGCGCCCCACCCTCGTGGGCCCCTCGTGGCTCTCTTGACCGACTTCCTTCGCCTATATATATCTACGTACCCCGAAAACATCCAGGAGCACCACGAAAACCTATTTCCACCGCCGCAACCTTCTATACTCGTGAGATCCCATCTTGGAGCCTTTTACGGCGCTCCGCAGGAGGGGGAATCGATCACGGAGGGCTTCTATATCAACACCATAGCCTCTCCAATGAGTTGTGAGTAGTTTACCTCAGACCTTCGAGTCCATAGTTATTAGCTAGATGGCTTCTTCTCTCTCTTTGAATCTCGATACTATGTTCTCCTCGATCTTCTTGGAGATCTATTCGATGTAACTCTTTTTGCGATGTGTTTGTCGAGATCCGATGAATTGTGGGTTTATGATCAAGTTTATCTATGAGAAATATTTTAATCTCCTCTGAATTCTTTTATGTATGATTGGTTATCTTTCAAGTCTCTTCGAATTATTAGTTTGGTTTGGCCTACTAGATTGATCTTTCTTGCAATGGGAGAAGTGCTTAGCTTTGGGTTCAATCTTGTAGTGTCCTTTCCCAGTGACAGCAGGGGCAGCAAGGCACGTATTGTATTGTTGCCATTGAGGATAAAAAGACGGGGTTTATATCATATTGCTTGAGTTTATCCCTGTACATCATGTCATCTTGCCTAATGCGTTACTCTGTTCTTATGAACTTAATACTCTAGATGCATGGTGGATAGCGGTCGATGTGTGGAGTAATAGTAGTAGATGCAGAATCATTTCGGTCTACTTATCGCGGACGTGATGCCTATATACATGACCATGCCTAGATATTCTCATAACTATGCACTTTTCTATCAATTGCTCGACAGTAATTTGTTCACCCACCGTAATACTTATGCTATCTTGGGAGAAGCCACTAGTGAAACATATGGGCCCCGGGTCTATTTTCTATCATATAAGTTTCCGATCTATTTTATTTTGCAATCTTTACTTTCCAATCTATATCATAAACATACCAAAATATTTATCTTATCTTATTATCTCTATCAGATCTCACTTTCACAAGTGGTCGTGAAGGGATTGACAACCCATTTATCGCGTTGGTTGCGAGGTTCTTGTTTGTTTGTGTAGGTACGAGGGACTTGCGTGAAGCCTCCTACTGGATTGATACCTTGGTTCTCAAAAACTGAGGGAAATACTTACGCTACTTTGCCGCATCAACCTTTCCTCTTCAAGGGAAAACCAATGCAGTGCTCAAGAGGTAGTATTGTACACAACTTTTGAGAGGGACACGCATGAATCATGATTTACTAGAATACTCTATGTGCTTCACTTATATCTTTTGAGCTAGGCAATATTGCACTAGTGCTTCACTTATATCTTTTTAGAGCACAGCGGTGGCTTTATTTTATAAAAATTGTTGAACTCTCATGCTTCACTTATATTATTTTGAGAGTCTTTAAACAACATGGTAATTTGCTTTGGTTATGAATTTAGTCCTAATATGATAGACATCCAACAGGGATATAATAAAAACTTTCATATAAAGTGCATTGAATACTATGAGAAGTTTGATTGTTTTGAGATATAGAGATGGTGATATTAGAGTTATGTTAGTGAGTAATTGTGAATTTGAGAAATACTTGTGTTAATGTTTGTGAGTCCCGTAGCATGCACGTTGAAGGAAATATGCCCTAGAGGCAATAATAAAGTTGTTATTTATATTTCTTTATATCATGCTAAATGTTTATTATTCATGCTAGAATTGTATTAACCGGAAACTTAGTACATGTCTGAATACATAGACAAAACAAAGTGTCCCTAGTATGCCTCTACTTGACTAGCTCGTTAATCAAAGATGGTTAAGTTTCCTAACCATAGACATGTGCTGTCATTTGATGAACGGGATCACATCATTAGATAATTATGTGATGGACAAGACCCATCTGTTAGCTTAGCATAATGATCATTAAGTTTATTGCTATTGCTTTCTTCATGACTTATACATATTCCTCTGACTATCAGATTATGCAACTCCCGAATACCGGAGGAACACCTTGCGTGCTATCAAACGTCACAACATAACTGGGTGATTATAAAGATGCTCTACAGGTGTCTCCAAAGGTGTTTGTTGGGCTGGCACAGATCAAGATTAGGATTTGTCACTCCGGTATCGAAGAGGTATCTCTGGGCCCTCTCGGCAATGCACATCACTATAAGCCTTGCAAGCAATGTGACTAATGAGTTAGTTGCGGTATGATGCATTATAGAATGAGTAAAGAGACTTGCCGGTAACGAGATTGAACTAGATATGAGGATACCGATGATTGAATCTCGAGCAAGTGACATACCGATGACAAAGGGAATAACGTATGTTGTTATTGCGGTTTGACCGATAAAGATCTTTGTAGAATATGTAGGAACCAATATGAGCATCCAGGTTTCGCTATTGGTTATTGACCAGAGATGTGTCTTGGTCATGTCTACATAGTTCTTGAACCCGTAGGGTCCGCACGCTTAACGTTCGATGACAATATGTATTATGAGTTATGTGTTTTGGTGACCGACGATTGTTCAGAGTCCCTGATGAGATCACGGACATGACGACAAGTCTCGAAATGGTCGAGAGGTAAAGATTGATAAATTGGGCGATAGTATTTGGACACCAGAATGGTTTCGGGATGTTTCAGTTATTTATCAGAGCACCGAGGGGTTACTAGAATGTAACGCCCCGGATGTAACTTTCCATAATTTTAACTCCAACTCTTGCCATTTCCGGCTTTGTGATATGTTATTTCCTTCATGGTTGGGTTTTTGTCTTTTGTTTTGCATTTTGCTCAGGTCATGCATCTCATCTCATGGCATCATCCGCATTGCATCGACACTCCTTGCCGTCATTGTTTTTAAAACTTGCATCCGCTCGTAGTTGCCGTGTTTCCCCCTCACCTTCGTTGACCGTTCCGAGACCAACCAGATTTTGTTTCCCTCTTGCCATGTTAACCAACATTTAATATTTTTGAGTAGTTTAAACGGGAGAGAACTAAATATGCCAATGTGGTGTTTTGTCAATATGCAACTCGTTGCATATTGAGCTCCACTTAACTTGTAGTATTGTTTGTTGCACTTTGCCATGCCTCATTAAACCGGACATGCATCATACTTGATCGTGCATCATGCCATGATTATGCTTGTGTGTTTACCATGTTGTTTGCTTCTTTCCGGTTTGCTTCTCTCGTTAGCTTCGGTTTTGTTCCGGGGTTGTGAGGATTCGTTCGACTACGTCCGTTTGTCTTCTTCATGGACTCGTTCTTCTTCCTTGCGGGATCTCAGACAAGATGACCATTACCCTCGATATCACTTCTATCTTTGCTTGCTAGTTGCTTCGTTCTATCGCTATGTTGCGCTACCTATCACTTATTTACCATGCCTCCCATATTGCCATGTCAGCCTCTAACCTTTTCACCCTTCCTAGCAAATCGTTGTTTGGCTATGTTACCGCTTTTGCTCAGCCCCTCTTATAGCGTTGTTAGTTGCAGGTGAAGTTGAAGATTGCTCCATGATGGACAGGATTATGTTGGGATATCACAATATCTCTTATTTAATTAATGCATCTATATACTTGGTAAGGGTGGAAGGCTCAGCCTTATGCCTGGTGTTTTGTTCCACTCTTGCCGCCCTATTTTCCGTCATACCGGTGTTATGTTCCTTGATTTTGCGTTCCTTACGCGGTTGGGTGATTTATGGGACCCCCTTGACAATTTGCTTTGAATAAAACTCCTCCAGAAAGGCCCAACCTTGGTTTTAACATTTGCCACCTAAGCCTTTTTCCCTTGGGTTCTGCATACTCAAGGGTCATCTTTATTTAACCCCCCCGGGGCCAGTGCTCCTTCGAGTGTTGGTCCGAACCAGGCAGACTGCGGGGCCACCACGGGGCAACTCAAGGGCTGGTTTTACTCGTAGGCTGACCTATCCGTTGTGCCCTGAGAACGAGATATGTGCAGCTCCTATCGGGATTTGTCGGCACATCGGGCGGCTTTGCTGGTCTTGTTTTACCATTGTTGAAATGTCTTGCAAACCGGGATTACGAGACTGATCGGGTCTTCTTGGGAGAAGGAATATCCATCGTTGACTGTGAGAGCTTGTGATGGGCTAAGTTGGGACACCCCTGCAGGGTATAAAACTTTCGAGAGCCGTGCCCGTGGTTATGTGGCAGATGGGAATTTGTTAATGTCCGGTTGTAGAGAACTTGACACTTGACTTAATTAAAATGCATGAACCGCGTGTGTAGCAGTGATGGTCTCTTCTCGGCGGAGTCCGGGAAGTGAACACGGTTTGGGTTATGTATGAACGTAAGCAGTTTCAGGATCACTTCTTGATCACTTCTAGCTTCACGACCGTTCCGTTGCTTCTCTTCTCGCTCTTATTTGCGTATGTTTTCCATCATATATGCTTAGTGCTTGCTGCAGCTCCACCCCATTACCCTTTCCAACCCGTAAGCTTAAATAGTCTTGATCTTGCGGGTTTTGAGATTGCTGAGTCCTCGTGACTCACCAGATACTACCAAACAGTTGCAGGTGCCGATGACACCAGTGCAGGTGATGCAACCGAGCTCAGATGGGAGCTCAACGAAGATCTTGGTCGTTGCTATGTTTCATTTCTTGTTGATCAGTAGTGGAGCCCAGTTGGGACGATCGGGAATCTAGCAGTTGGGTTATCTTCTTTTCTTTTGGCTTCGTCCGTAGTCGGACTAAGTGTGTACTTTGAATGATGTATGAATTATATGTTCATTGTGTTAAGTGGCGATTGTAAGCCAACCCTTTATCCCATTCTTGTTCATTACATGGGATTGTGTGAAGATGACCCTTCTTGCGACAAAACCACCATGCGGTTATGCCTCTAAGTCGTGCTTCGACATGTGGCAGATATAGCCACATCGTGGGTGTTACAAGTTAGTAATCAGAGCCATCCCCGACTTAGGAGCCTCCTGCTTGATCGAATCGATGGCGTTGTTGAGTCTAGAACAAAAATGTTTTGAGTCTTAGGATTATATATATCGGAGAGTAGGATTCTTTTTACTCCTCAGTCCCTTCGTAGCTCTGGTGAGGTCTCCTGACGTAGATGTTTTTGTCTTTCCTCTCCTCAAATTTCACTAAAAAAATTTAGGATCACGCGGGTATCTTGGGATCGTTCCGATATTCTTATGATGAGAACATTGTTCTTGGTGCCTCCTGACATTTAGGGGTTGTGGCAGTGTCCCGGGGAGTTGAGCTCCGAGGTGTTGTTGTCATAATTTTATCGTTGCAGTTCTGGAATACCTGAGTTTCACCGACATCGAAAATCTCTTTTATGCAGCTAGTGGTAAGATAACCTCGACGCGACCCAGTACTGGGGAGTTCGGGAGTATTGCCATAGCTCGTATAACGGATGCTTTTCGAAGGTTGATTTACACGATTTCCGGAGTTTTCTTGGTTATGTGTTGACGGATGGATACAGCTGGATGTAGGGATTGTTAGTTTGGCTGAGATATATTGCTCCCCTGTATCCCCAACACCAGATTGCATAACCAGAAAGTTTCGGGAGTTTATAGGTGGGAATTCAAGTAGCTCCTAGAATATCTTTCCGGCAGATGCCTGATATGGGATTGGGTAAATCTCTATCATATGTATTTGTTCCGGCTTATTTCTGCAAGCCAATACTTTGTTTTGATTTGAGTTGTGGTATTTGAGTTGCTTCAATGTCAAGTGTTGATTCCATACCTTTCAAGCGGTGTTCTCATATTTCTATGGGAGTATTAATCCTTTCGATCATCGAGATTGTCATGTCAATTCTTTTCCAACCGGTGTGCTTCTCTTCAAGTGGATCCGATCATTTCAACATTTGTGAGATCAATTCTAAGTTTTCTCAACGGTATCCGTTTCATCTGTCCCCAAGTTGCCTTTGTTTTCCCGCCCTCCCACCCCTTTTCTTCAAGGACTCAGATTTCTTGATCATGTATCCTTTTATTTGTGGGAACTCTCTCCATTCTTTTCCGTCAATGTTCTTATCCGGTGATTCTCAGGAAGATACTAACGGAGCTACAAGCTTATTATTCTTCGTCTCTTTTCTTCTCTGGTGGATTAATTCAAGCTTTCGTGTTGATTATATCTCTTCCTTTTGTTTCACATATCTTTCCATGTGAATTTCTTATCCAAGGCTCTCTTATTTATTCACCTTGCCCAGTTCATATCCGGAGTGCTCAAGATATCTCAGAAGATTCGTGTTTTCCATTCTTAATATGTTCATGCTAATTGGAGATTATTATCTCATTGAAGTCATTTAATTCAACCGGTGCAATCCCCCCTTTCAATCAATCGTTCAACGGTGCAACTTTGAGTGGGCCCTAACCCACATGTCTTTTTCCAGGATCTTACCTGAATCTTCTAATTTTCTAGGAGTCATTCCCAAATTCTTTTTGAAGTTTGACGTAAGAATGAATTTCATCAGTCATATGTTTTTCCAGGATCGATTTAAAATTATTTTTCATTGTTGGCTCAACCTCCTTGTTTTTAATTCTCCCAGAGTGTCCCAACAATTCATAGTGGTGTTTCTCGTCGTCACTCTTGGATTTTGAAGACCGAAGAAGAGTTCCTCTTAAATCCTTACCCGTTCTTCAAGAGATTCATGGTTCTAGCTTCATGCCATCCTCATAATTGTTTTTGATTGTGACAATTCTTTTCTTACCATCCGAAACAATTCATGAGTTGTTTCCATTTCTTTCCTCCGAAGGCCATCATGTCATAATTATTCATTCCAGCTTTCAGTTCTCGCTCTCCAAATCTTACCGGTGCATCGCTCAAATACCCTCTAATCAGTTCATGATCTCTTCGTTCTCATGTATCTAAATCCCCTCAAGTATCTTCATTCGTTTTCCAATTCTTCCCGGTGAATTGTGCCTTTGCTACTTTCATTTTCAATTCTTACGGTGGTTCGTTCAAGAGTTCTCTTCCTTGGTTATCATATCAATTCATTCATTCTTTCCAATCCCACTGGTGGTTCGTGGAAGACCTTCCCAAGTTTGCACTATTTCTCTCGTCAATCTTTTCAAGAAAAATAAGTGGCATGCCAAATCCGTTGCTTGTCATCAATTTAAATTGGTGAAGGATACGCATAACATAATTCTTATTCTTGATTCATCCAAGTGAATTCAATTCCTTTTTCCGGAGTTCGTAGTGATATCAATTTCTCAGTTATATGTGTTCATCTTCTTCCGGAGTTCCAAGTTTTCCGCATTATCTCGTCGCGAAGCTCCATCTAAATCATTGCAAGGCTTCTTCTCGTTCTTTTCAACTTTCCTTTCGTTGGATCTTTCTTTTATTAACGGAGTTCCTCATGGAGGCTCTACATGGTGGTTCGTCAAGGATTCTTTTCATTCTTCAATTGTTCTTCAAGTTTTCTCTTGAAGTTATGATCCCCCAAGCTATACTCAAAAATAAACATGGTGCCCAACACATGTTTTTTTTCTAAGGAGTTCAAGTATTCTTCTTCTTACATTCCAAAGTGCAATTCTTTCTACCTTATCTTTTGAGATGGTGTTATATCATTCTTGACAATTTCCATTCATGTTTCGTGATTCACATGTTGTCAAGAATGAGGTATTTTAAATTCATTAATCTCTTCGTTGGAGTTATCTTGTGTCATATTTCACCTTAAGCCTTCCCTAAGGAATGTTGCTATTGTGGTGATTATCAATGGTCCAAGTTATCTCTCTATCATCTTGGTGGAAGAAATTTTTCATCTCGTCGGTGTTATCAATTATATTATTTGTTTCTGTATTGGCAGAATTTCGCCTCAATTTTGAGAAGTTTTCCATAAGCCCACTACAACTTTTTTTTTGTTTCGTTGTTGGTTTTCCAACAACTATGTTATAACCTTTTTGGAAGGGTGCTTTCCAAGCTCATTTGTGGCGGAAGTTGGCATTTTCTTCTTCATTCTGTTATTCCAATAATCTACTTCTATTCTTTCTTACAGAGGCATTGTGATGTTGCACTTTTCACTCATCATCTCGAATTGTGAGGATCGTGTTCTTTTCGTGCTTATCCATTTAACCGAAGTGTTGTGTCATCTCTTCAAGTTCTTTTCATCTTACCAAGTCTTGCATCTCTTTTCAACCGGAGTGCTGTCCGAATTTGATCTTCCTTGTTACTTGTTTATCTCGTTGTAGTCAGAGTGGTTCCAATTCCTTCTTGTCCATTATACTCGTCATCCATAGCCTTGCAACCTCCAAGGTTCAAATAGTGTTCCTTGTTCCTATTTTCTACCGCAGTGCTCTCAATTGTGTTCAACTCCGTTGTGTTCTTTCTTTCAACTTTTCAACCTCTCAAAGTTCTTTGGTTTCACTCATTGGTTGAAGAAGCAACTTAGTTTACCTCTTCTCTTCCTCTTCTGTTTCTCTCCGGTGCCATCCTAGATCTCGGGACGAGATCCTCTTGTAGTCGTGGAGTGTTGTAACGCCCCGGATGTAACTTTCCATAATTGTAACTCCAACTCTTGCCATTTCCGGCTTTGTGATATGTTATTTCCTTCATGGTTGGGTTTTTGTCTTTTGTTTTGTATTTTTCTCAGGTCATGCATCTCATCTCATGGCATCATCCGCATTGCATCGACACTCCTTGCCGTCATTGTTTTTAAAACTTGCATCCGCTCGTAGTTGCCGTGTTTCCCCCTTGCCTTCGTTGACCGTTCCGAGACCAACCAGATTTTGTTTCCCTCTTGCCATGTTAACCAACATTTAATATTGTTGAGTAGTTTAAACGGGAGAGAACTAAATATGTCAATGTGGTGTTTTGTCAATATGCAACTCGTTGCATATTGAGCTCCACTTAACTTGTAGTATTGTTTGTTGCACTTTGCCATGCCTCATTAAACCGGACATGCATCATACTTGATTGTGCATCATGCCATCATTATGCTTGTGTGTTTACCATGTTGTTTGATTCTTTCTGGTTTGCTTCTCTCGTTAGCTTTGGTTTTGTTCCGGAGTTGTGAGGATTCGTTCGACTATGTCCGTTTGTCTTCTTCATGGACTCGTTCTTCTTACTTGCGGGATCTCAGGCAAGATGACCATTACCCTAGATATCACTTCTATCTTTGCTTGCTAGTTGTTTCGTTCTATCGCTATGTTGTGCTACCTATCACTTGTTTACCATGCCTCCCATATTGCCATGTCAGCCTCTAACATTTTCACCCTTCCTAGCAAACCGTTGTTTGGCTATGTTACTGCTTTTGCTCAGCCCCTCTTATAGCGTTGTTAGTTGCAGGTGAAGTTGAAGATTGCTCCATGATGGACATGATTATGTTGGGATATCACAATATCTCTTATTTAATTAATGCATCTATATACTTGGTAAAGGGTGGAAGGCTCGGCCTTATGCCTGGTGTTTTGTTCCACTCTTGCCGCCCTAGTTTCCGTCATACCGGTGTTATGTTCCTTGATTTTGCGTTCCTTACGCGGTTGGGTGATTTATGGGACCCCCTTGATAGTTCGCTTTGAATAAAACTCCTCCAGCAAGGCCCAACCTTGGTTTTAACATTTGCCACCTAAGCCTTTTTCCCTTGGGTTCTGCAGACTCAAGGGTCATCTTTATTTAACCCCCCCGGGCCAGTGCTCCTTCGAGTGTTGGTCCGAACCGGGCAGACTGCGCGGCCACCACGGGGCAACTCGAGGGCTGGTTTTACTCGTAGGCTGACCTGTCCGTTGTGCCCTAAGAACAAGATATGTGCAGCTCCTATCGGGATTTCTCGGCACATCGGGCAGCTTTGCTGGTCTTGTTTTACCATTGTCGAAATGTCTTGTAAACCGGGATTCCGAGACTGATCGGGTCTTCCTGGGAGAAGGAATATCCTTCATTGACCGTGAGAGCTTGTGATGGGCTAAGTTGGGACACCCCTACAGGGTATAAAACTTTCGAGAGCCGTGCCCGCAGTTATGTGGCAGATGGGAATTTGTTAATGTCCGGTTGTAGAGAACTTGACACTTGACTTAATTAAAATGCATCAACCGCGTGTGTAGCCGTGATGGTCTCTTCTCGGTGGAGTCCGGGAAGTGAACACAGTTTGGGTTATGTATGAACGTAAGCAGTTTCAGGATCACTTCTTGATCACTTCTAGCTTCACGATCGTTCCGTTGCTTCTCTTCTCGCTCTTATTTGCGTATGTTAGCCACCATATATGTTTAGGTTTAGTGCTTGCTGCAGATCCACCCCATTACCCCTTTCCTACCCATAAGCTTAAATAGTCTTGATCTCGCGGGTTTTGAGATTGCTGAGTCCTCGTGACTCAGCAGATACTACCAAACAGTTGGAGGTGCCGATGACACCAGTGCAGGTGATGCAACCGAGCTCAGATGGGAGCTCAACGAATATCTTGGTCGTTCCTATGTTTCGTTTCTTGTTGATCAGTAGTGGAGCCCAGTTGGGACGATCGGGAATCTAGCAGCTGGGTTATCTTCTTTTCTTTTGGCTTCGTCCGTAGTCGGACAAAGTGTGTACTTTGAATGATGTATGAATTATATGTTCATTGTGTGAAGTGGCGATTGCAAGCCAACTCTTTATCCCATTCTTTATCATTACATGGGATTGTGTGAAGATGACCCTTCTTGCGACAAAACCACCATGCGGTTATGCCTCTAAGTCGTGCTTCGACACATGGGAGATATAGCCGCATCGTGGGTGTTACACAGAACCCCCCGGGGAAGTAATTGGCCTTCATGGTCCATAGGGGAGAAAGAGAGGGGAGCCCGCAGGGTGGCGCCCCCCAAGGAGTCCGAATTGGAGAAGGGGGGGCCTTTCCACTTTCTCTCTTCCTCTCCCTCTCCTTCCCTTTTCCCTCCGATGAGAAAGGAAAAAGAGGGGGGGTCGAATCCTACTAGGAGGGGAGTCCTAGTGGAGTCCTAGTAGGACTCCCCTCCTTGGTGGACGGCCTCCTCCCCTCCTTTATATACGGGGGCAGGGGGCACCCCAAAGGACAACAGTTGTTCTCTTAGCCGTGTGCGGTGCCCCCCTGTAGCGACCCGACCTTAAACGGTCGAATCTTCGTGCTTCAGTGTCATCCCTGGATCGGTAATGCTGACACACACAATACTTGAAGGATTTATAACAGAGTGCAATCACACACTTAATACATCGAATGTATCAAAAGAGAACTTATTACAATTAATATGGCTTAAGGCCAACTAAATAAGATAACAATGGAAGGCTTGGAAGATAAAGTGATTCCATCAACTCCAACGACATAGCTGAGTGCACGACAAACGACCTAGCGCACCTTACTCTTCATCTGAAAAGTCTGCAACATGATATGTTGCAGCCCGAAAATGGGTCAGCACATGGAATATGCTGGCAATATAACACAGTAGAGCAATGAACAAATGAATGCTATCACTACATGCATATATGGCTGGTGGAAAGCTCTAAGGTTATAATGTTTTGCCAAAAGCCAATTTTTTCCTACAACAAAGGAATATATTTTATTAACTATCATGGTGGTTGAAACATTGAGAAGGTTCCTCCAACTCAATCCCAATTAAAAGTAATTAACATCCCAACAAATTAATTTAGTGTGATGAGATCAAATCAATAATTCAAGTACCAGATACTCAAGATGTCCATAACTGGGGACACGGCTAACCATGACTAGTTTGTACACTCTATAGAAACTGAAGAAAAACCGAACCGATCTAAACTAAAAAAACCGATCTAGGGTTTTGAAAAAAAACGGGCGGTTTTTACCTAAACCGAAAAAAATGGGATGGAGAGATCCGGCGGCTAGATCCGGCGAGGCGGCGGCATGGGCGACGGCGGCACGGTGAGGAGGCGGGGTGGGGCGCGGGTGGCGCAGCGCTGCAGCGGTGGGCGGCGCAGGCATACGATCCTGGTCATATATATCTTGGCCAACTTCGCACTTGTATAGGTGATCTTCACTGGGATAAAGTGAGCCACTTTGGTCAAACGGTCCACTACTAACCAGATGGAATCATATCCTGATCGGGTCCTGGGTAATCCGGTGATAAAATCCATGCCAATCTTGTCCCACTTCCATTCGGGTATCGGCATAGGCTGCAATAGTCCTGCTGGTTTCTGATGTTCTGCCTTCACTCTCTGACATACATCACATACGACTACATACTCAGCAATATCCTTCTTCATACCAGTCCACTAGAAACGCTCCTTCAAATCCAAATACATCTTGGTGTTTCCGGGGTGTATCGAGTATGGCGAGTCATGAGCTTATTGAAGTATCAACTTCCTAATCTCTGCATTATTGGGCACATAAACACGGTCCTCAAACCACAAGGTGTCGTGCTCATCCTCACGAAAATCTTTGGCCTTTCCTTTACTCATCTTCTCCTTTATCTCGGCAATTTCTTTGTCATCCTTCTGAGCTTCTTGAATCTTTCCCAATAATGTTGACTGAACTTCCAATGCTGCAACAAAACCTCTAGGGACTATCTCCAAACGAAGGTCCCTGAGATCTTCGTCTAACTCCTTTGGCAATCCTCCGCTTACGAGGGTATTGGCATAACTCTTCCGGCTCAAAGCGTCTGCTATGACATTGGCCTTGCCTGGATGATAGTGTAACTTCATATCGTAATCCTTTATGAGCTCCAACCATCTCCTCTTCCTGAGATTCAGTTCCTTCTGAGCGAAAATGTACTTCAAACTCTTATGATCCGTGTACACATCACAAAGATTTCCAATAAGAAAATGTCTCCAGGTCTTGAGCGCATGCACTACTGCTGCTAACTCCAAATCATGCATGGCATAATTCAACTCATGCGGTCGAAGCTGACGTGAGGCATACGAAACAACTCTTCTGTCTTGCATAAGTACACCTCCAAGTCCTAAGCAAGAAGCGTCGCAATACACTTGGAAATCCTTGCGTATATCCGGCAGAATCAGCATTGGGGTTGTAGACAAATGTTTCTTCAACTCCTGGAAACTTGCCTCACATTCTTCAGTCCATTTGAACTTGGTGTCCTTCTTCAACAACTCCGTCATAGGCTTCGCAATATTGGAAAAATTCTCAATGAATCTCCGATAATATCCTGCGTGTCCAAGAAAACTGTGAATCTCTCCAACTAAGGTGGGTGCCAACCACTCAGTGACTGACTGAACCTTGGAGGGATCCACTGCTATACCTTCTCCTGATATAACATGTCCAAGGAATCCAACTTCCTTCAACCAAAACTCACATTTGCTGAACTTGGCATATAGTTGATGTTCCCTGAGCTTCTCGAGAACTAATCACACATGCTCCTTGTGCTCCTCTTCATTATTCAAGTACACCAAAATATCATCAATGAACACCACAAAAAACTTATCCAAGAACTCCATGAACACCTTATTCATCATACGCATGAAATAGGCAGGGGCATTAGTCAATCCAAATGACATAACCGTGTACTCATATAGCCCGTACCTTGTGGTGAAAGTTGTCTTAGGTATATCCTATTCTCGGATCTTCAGCTGGTGGTATCATGATCGCAGATCGATCTTGGAGAACACTTTTTCTCCCTGCAACTGGTCAAACAAATGATTGATCATTGGCAGTGGGTACTTGTTCTTGATCGTCACTTCATTCAGCGCATGATAATCAACAACCGTTCTCAACGATCCATCCTTCTTCTCAACCAAGAGCACTGGGGATCCCCACGGTGACGAACTTCGTCATATGTAACCTTTCTCCAATAACTCCTTGATCTGCTTCTTAATCTCCTCCAGATCATTTGCAAGCATCCAGTATGGTCTCTTGGATATCGGTCCGGTGCCTGGCATTAGATCTATCAAAAACTCAATGTCTCGATCCGACGGCATGCCTGGTAGTTCCTCTAGAAATACATCCGGGTAATCCTTCACTACAGGCACTTCCTCCTGAACAACTCCTAAGGGTGAATTTACTTGGGTCCTCCTAGGCGCATGCCTGGATACATACTTGATCCTTTTTCCCTCTAGGATGGTGAGTAGAATCGACTTACTGGCGCAATCGATGTTTCCTCCATACATCGATAGCCAATCCATGCCTAGTATCACATCCAGTCCTTGTGACTCCAAGATTATTAGGTCTGAGGGGAAAACGTGCCTACCTATGGTCAATGGCATCTGAAAACATCCTTGACTTGCCATATACTCCGCTCCTGGCGAGCTTACTAACATAGGTGTCCTAAGAACTTTAGTGGGCAACTTGTACTTATCCACAAATCCCCTTGAATTGTATGAATGTGATGCAACAGTATCAAAAAGAACGATTGCAGTAAATGACTTCACCAAAAACTTACCTATAACTGCATCTGGCTGCTCTTCAACCTCCCCCACGTTAACGTGGTTCACTTGTCCCTTGTTGAAAGGGTTGGGCTTCTTTCCAGAGCTTCCATTGCCATTACCATTCTTTGCTTCAGAACACTCAGTGGCGTAATGTCCAGTCTTCCCGCACTTGAAACAAGTAATGTGACTTAGATCCTTCTTGGCGGGTGTAAAGGGGTTAGAACAGTTCTGGTTGCTGCTTGCTCCATTCCCATTTCCACTCTTGGGGCCATTGTGATTATGTGAACTTCCTCCATTATGAGTATGGCCTCCATGGTTATGGGTAAATCCTCCCAAGTTCGGGGTGAAATGAGGCTTCTGCTGAGCTCCTGAATTGTACCTCCTTTGTCCATACTTCCTTTTGCGGCTCTCAATCTGCTGCTGCTTCCCTTCAATCATAAGAGCCTTATCTACCAGCTCCTGGTAGTTAGCGAATGTTGCTACCATCAATTGCATACTCATCTCATCATTTATCCCTTCCATAAACTTCTCCTGCTTCGCGGCATCTGTGGCCACATCATCCGGGGCATAGCGAGCTAAGTTGCTAAACTCATCCACGTACTGCCCCACAGTACGGTTTCCTTGGCGTAAGTTGCGAAACTCACGCTTCTTCATGCTCATTGCTCCAGTTGAGATATGTGCATTGCGGAACGCTTGCTGAAACTGATCCCAAGTGATATTGGCTATAGGGAAAGTGGCTGTGTAATTCGTCCACCATGAGGCTGCGGGTCCATCCAATTGATGTGCGGCAAAACGCACCTTCTCAGCATCTGTGCAACCTGTGGTGGTCAACTCCCTTCCAATCCTGCGTACCCAGTCATCAGCAACTATTGGCTCGGTGCTACTGGAAAACACCGGCGGTTGCAACCTCAAAAAATGGGCTAGGTTGTCAACTGGAGGTGGTGGCGGTGGGTTGTTGTTGTTGCCTTGGTTCTGGACTAGTAGCTGCTCAAGGCATGCTGCTGTTGGATCAACTGAGTGAGCTCCGGCGGGAAGACAAATCCGGGGTCACGTTTCGGAGGCATCTGATGGGTTTAGAGGGGAGAGATTAGAATAGAATGAGGACTAGTGAGAAAGCACTACCCATATGCACATGAGACAAACACATCATATCACACCAAATCAATTCAAGCAAGGGCATACAATCGATCTAACTATCGTTATAGTGCTCGGACTACTACTATATACATGGGGGAATACTACTGATAATGTGGTGGTCTACTAGAATTTTTGATCGGTGGAAGACTCCATGATATCTGCTCCAGCTTTGTCTCCATAGTCATCATCACTACTGTCAGGGTCGGATTCGGTGTCGTCGATGATGATGTAGTCTTCAGAATGAATGTCATTGGGATGGTCGTCATCTCCTCCTGGCGCGGGGTCTCCCATGAATACTCCTAGCTTACTTGTCAGGTCATCATTCTTCTGCACTAGTATTGCAATTTCCTCCTCATATCCGTCGCGTGTAGACTTGAGTTCCTCTTCAAGCTCCATGTCCCTGGTCATCACCTTCTTCAAATCTACCATACTTGCACACATCTGGTTCTCCTGGCAATGAATGTGTTGGTTTAACTCCTGGATGAAAGCTACAATGGACATGTCCCTCCTAGTGCTGATCATATCCCATTGCTCATCTCGACGCCCATGTATCTGGTAGGTTGTGTCCCTAAGATCCTTGTGATAAACTTCGCCGATGCGTCCCATGGTGATGTGGGCTGCCATGCTCTTTCCTAGACTCCACGTTGATGCATCAAAGGAAAACTCTATGGACTTAGTGACTGGCATGAATGTCCTTCCTGGGACTTGAACTCGAATCATCCATTGCTCCTCTTCTGGTAAAGTAGCGGTGTAGGTCCTGGTGAAGCTTGGTATTCCGATGTTCAGGTACCTAGTGACTTCCTTTGAGTGTCGCCCAAAAGGTGTGTCCTCATCCGGTTGTGCAAACTTGTTCCTTGAGTCCGCCATCCTATAGAGTAGAAAATGGAGAAGAGTCAGAAATGGGTAGAGAAGAGTGACCTATGGTTTTTCTTAGTGGTCATGTCCTACATTCAATGTGTGCTCTGATACCATCTTGTAGCGATCCGACCTCAAATGGTCGAATCTCCGTGCTTCAGTGTCATCCCTGGACCAGTAATGCTGACACACACAATACTTGAAGGATTTATAACAGAGTGCAATCACACACTTAATACATCGAATGTCTCAAAAGAGAACTTATTACAATAAATATGGCTTAAATGCCAACTAAATAAGATAACAACGGAAGGCTTGGAAGATAAAGTGAGTCCATCAGCTCCAACGACATAGCTGAGTGCACGACAAACGACCTTGCACACCTTACTCTTCGTCTAAAAAATCTCCAACATCATATGTTGCAGCCTGAAAATGGGTCAGCACATGGAATATGCTGGCAATATAACACAGTAGAGCAATGAACAAATGAATGCTATCACTACATGCATATATGGCTGGTGGAAAGCTCTAAGGTTATAATGTTTTGCGAAAAGCCAATTTTTTCCTACAACAAAGGAATATATTTTATTTAACTATCATGGTGGTTGAAACATTGAGAAGGTTCCTCCAACTCAATCAAAATTAAAAGTAATTAACATCCCAAAAAATTAATTTAGTGTGATGATATCAGATCAATAATTCAAGTACCAGATACTCAAGTTGTCCATAACCAGGGACACGACTAACCATGATTAGTTTTTACACTCTGTAGAGGTTTACGCACTTTTCCCCGCAAGACTCGATCTCCTCCGTAGGATTTCTCACACTTTAGGGTGTTTGAGAAACGGATGACCAAGACACAGTCTTTCAGAAGCACTAACTCTTTACTCTGGGTAGACAGTTACACCTACTTTCCCCTACATCTGCTAGCCTACCACTTAAAGAGGTCATGCAACCTACTCAACTATGCTAGAGCCCATAATAGCTTGTGGCTGCACACGGAAGTTTCTAGCATGAATAATCTTATGATCCCTTTGAGCCTGGGTGGCGAACCGTAGGATAATCACGGGTACTCCGGGATATCCTAGGACAACACCGGATTCTCTAGGTGCCCGCAACCAATCCACCCAGATGTGTATTTAAGTAGCCACCTTAAGTTAACCATTAATTAACAATCTCACATCTGTCATGGATACACTCAAACCCAATCCACGTCTACGAGCATAGCATGGCAGTATAAGCATAACGTAGAAGTAACTCCCAAGGTTTCGATAATAAAAGGGCAATAGGTTCTACCTCATCAACTACTTCCCAGTACCCACATGTTAAGATATCCTACTCATGCAGTGTTTGAGGATTGTAACTAATGCATAGAAACTGGGTAATAAAGGGGAATGATCAATGTGTTACTTGCCTTGCTGACGATCCGCAAACCCTAGAGACTCATAGTAGCACGCTTCGCACTCCGGGAATTCTATCGCAAACAAATAATAGCATGCATAAGCACTCAAGCATAGATGCAACGGTAAAACTCAAATATGAAAGTTCAACTAAAGAGATTCAATCTGCAAAAAGAATCAATCGAATCGGAGCGACGAAACTGAAACTACGGTCAAAAGAACTTCGAATTCAAATCTGCTTGAAACCAAATTTTAAATTATCAAAACCTTGTTCAAGTTGATTAAACAGAAAGAGGGGCTCGAAACGAAGATTTTGGTGTTGGTTTCACTGGATTTGGACAAACGGTTAAGAAACGGCGAGGGTTTGAAGATCAGGGGCTAATCTGCGCTAAAAATAATCGTGGATAGGTCCCTGGCAGGAAAAGAAAATAAAAAGAAAAGACTACGGCGTGAACGTTCGTTAACAGAGATGAACGGGCGAACGCGTCCGTTAAAAACGAACTAACGAGCGAACGCTCGCTAAATAACGGAACTGAAGAAAAACCGAACCAATCTAAACTAAAAAAATGGTCTAGGGTTTTGAAAAAAACCGGGCGGTTTTTACCTAATCCAAAAAAAAACAGGACGGCAAGATCCGGCGGCTCGATCCGGCGAGGCGGCAGCGTGCGGCAGCGTGGGCGATGGCGGCGCGACGAAGAGGCGGGGTGGGGCGCGGGCGGCGCGGCGCAGCGGCAGTGGGGCGGCGCATGCGGCGGCGGGGGCGGCGTAGGTGTCGGCGGCGGCTGCGGCGCTACTGCTGCTTGCTGCGGGCGGGGCGGGGTGGCGATGTGGGGGTTTAGGGCGGCGATGCCTCGGGCTTTAAAGGCCCAAGGGGCGTGGCGTGTGGGAGGGGGCGGTGCAGGCGGCTCGAGGTCGGACTCCCCGTGTCCGTTGCGAGCACGACGATGGGAGGCGGCGGTGGGAGATGGGCCAGCTGGGCTTCGGCCCGGCTCGGTCCGAAACAATTTTTTTTAAATAATTCCACCAAAATAAAAAAATCCTAAATAAATATAAAAAAATATAAAAATGCCAAAAATAATTTTCACCGTCTAAATAGAATATTTAGAACAAAGTGAACATTTTCTTGGCCTAAAAATGCAATTTTGAAAAATGCATATTTTATTCTAATTCAAATAAAATAGCAATAAAATCTGAATAAAATTATTTATTTGATTTTAATATTTTTTTCCAATATTTATTTTATTTTGGAGAAGCCATATTATCTCCTGTCATATATTGTGATGTTGAAATATTTTCAGAGAGAAAAATAATTAAAACCAAATGATCCTCTTTTCAATATTTGAGAAAATTCAAATATGAAAATAATAAAATCCCCAACTCTCTCCGTGGGTCCTTGAGTTGCTTAGGATTTTTAGGATCCAAAACCAAAATGCAAATAAAATATGATATGCATATGATGACCTATGTATAACATTCCAATTGAAAATTTGGGATTTTACAAACCTACCCCCCTTAAGATGAATCTTGCCCTCGAGATTAGGGTTGGCTAGAAAATAGGTGTGGGTGGTCTTTCCGTAGATCATCCTCTGGTTCCCAGGTGTCTTCATCCTCGATATGGTGGCTCCACTGAACTTTGCAAAACTTGATAACCTTGCTGCGGGTAACTCGGCTGGCAAACTCGAGAATCTTGACTGGTTTCTCCTCGTAGGTCAAATCACTATCCAACTGAATTGCTTCCAGGGGCACTGTATCTCTCAGAGGAATATCGTCCATCTCAGCATGGCACTTCTTCAACTGGGAAACATGAAACACATCATGAACTCCAGACAATCCTTCGGGTAACTCCAGCTTGTAGGACACTTCTCCCATACGTTCCAAAACTCAGTATGGTCCTACAAATCTCGTGGCTAACTTTCCCTTAACTCCAAAACGTTTAACACCTCGCAGAGGTGATACACGAATATATGCTCTATCTCCGATTTCGTAGACTACCTCCTTGCATTTTGAGTCTGCATAACTCTTTTGCCTGGACTGAGCTACCTTCAGTCTATCGCGAATCAACTTAACATTATCTTCGGACTCTTTGATCAAATTCGGTCCAAACAACTGACGGTCTCCAACTTCATCCCACATCAACGGTGTTCTGCACCTCCTCCCATACAAGGCTTCGAAAGGTGCCATCTTCAAACTGGCCTGCTAGCTGTTGTTGTATGAGAACTCAGCGAAGGCAAATTGTCATCCCAACAAGATCCATAATCTACTGCACAAGCTCTCAACATGTCCTCCAAAATCTGGTTGACTCTCTTGGTTTGTCCTTCTGTCTGTGGATGAAAGGCTATACTAAACTCTAGCCTGGTACCCAAAGTCTGGTGCAGCTGGTGCCAAAACTTCAAAGTGAACTGTGTTCCGCTGTCTGATACGATGGCCCTCGGAACTCCATGCAGACAAAAGCTCATGTTCATATATATCTTGGCCAACTTCGCACTTGTATAGGTGATCTTCACTGGGATAAAGTGAGTCACTTTGGTCAAACGATCCACTACTACCCAGATGGAATTATACCCCGATCGGGTCTTGGGTAATCCGGTGATAAAATCCATGCCAAGCTTGTCCCACTTCCATTTAGGTATCGGCATAGGCTGCAATAGTCCTGCTGGTTTCTGATGTTCTGCCTTCACTCCTTGACATACATCACATATGACTACATACTCGGCAATATCCTTCTTCATACCAGTCCACTAGAAACGCTCCTTCAAATCCAAATACATCTTGGTGTTTCCGGGGTGTATCGAGTATGGTGAGTCATGAGCTTCTTGAAGTATCAACTTCCTAATCTCTGCATTATTGGGCACATAAACACGGTCCTCAAACCACAAGGTGTCATGCTCATCCTCTTGAAAACCTTTGGCCTTTCCTTTACTCATCTTCTCCTTTATCTCGGCAATTTCCTTGTCATCCTTCCGAGCTTCTCGAATCTTTCCCAATAATGTCGACTGAACTTCCAATGCTGCAACAAAACCGCTAGGGACTATCTCTAAACGAAGCTCCCTAAGATCTTCGGCTAACTCCTTGGCAATCCTCCGCTTACGAGGGTATTGGCATAACTCTTTCGGCTCAAAGCGTCTGCTACGACATTGGCCTTGCCTGGATGATAGTGTAACTTCATATCATAATCCTTTATGAGCTCCAACCATCTCCTCTGTGTGAGATTCAGCTCCTTCTGAGTGAAAATGTACTTCAAACTCTTATGATCCGTGTACACATCACAACGATTTCCAACAAGAAAATGTCTCCAGGTCTTGAGCGCATGCACTACTGCTACTAACTCCAAATCATGCATGGCATAATTCAACTCATGCGGTCGAAGCTGACGTGAGGCATACGAAACAACTCTTCCGTCTTGCATAAGTACACCTCCAAGTCCTAAGCGAGAAGCGTCGCAATACACTTGGAAATCCTTGCGTATATCCAGAAGAATCAGCACTGGGGCTGTAACCAAACATTTCTTCAACTCCTGGAAACTTGCCTCACATTCTTCAGTCCATTTGAACTTGGTGTCCTTCTTCAACAACTCCATCATAGGCTTCGCAATCTTGGAAAAATTCTCAATGAATCTCCGATAATATCCCGCGAGTCTAGGAAAACTGCGGATCTCTCCAACTGAGGTGGGTGCCAACCACTCAGTGACTGACTGAACCTTGGTGGGATCCACTGCTATACCTTCTCCTGATATAACATGTCCAAGGAATCCAACTTCCTTCAACCAAAACTCGCATTTGCTGAACTTGGCATATAGGTGATGTTCCCCGAGCTTCTCGGGAACTAATCGCAAATGCTCCTTGTGCTCCTCTTCATTCTTCGAGTACACCAAAATATCATCAATGAACACCAAAACAAACTTATCCAAGAGCTCCATGAACACCTTATTCATCATACTCATGAAACAGGAAGGGGCATTAGTCAATCCAAATGACATAACCATGTACTCATATAGCCCGTACCTTGTGGTGAAGGCTGTCTTAGGTATATCCTATTCTCGGATCTTCAGCTGGTGGTATCCTAATCGCAGATCGATCTTGGAGAACACTTCTGCTCCCTGCAACTGGTCAAACAAATGATTGATCATTGGCAGTGGGTACTTGTTCTTGATCGTCACTTCATTCAGTGCACGATAATCAACAACCATTCTCAATGATCCATCCTTCTTCTCAACCAAGAGCACTGGGGCTCCCCACGGTGACAAACTTCATCATATGTAACCTTTCTCTAATAACTCCTTGATCTGCTTCTTAATCTCCTCCAAATCATTTGCGGGCAATCGGTATGGTCTCTTGGATATCGATCTGGTGCCTGGCATTAACTCTATCAAAAATTCAATGTCTCGATCCGGCGGCATGCCTGGTAGTTCCTCTCGAAATACATCCGGGTAATCCTTCACTACAGGCACTTCCTCCCGAACAACTCTTGAGAATGAATTTACTTGGGTCCTCCTAGGTGCATGCCTGGATACATACTTGATCCTTTTTCCCTCCGGGGTGGTGAGTAGAATCGACTTACTGGCACAATCGATGTTTCCTCCATACATCGATAGCCAATCCATGCCTAGTATCACATCCAATCCTTGTGACTCTGAGATTATTAGGTCTAAGGGGAAAACGTGCCTACCTATGGTCAATGGCATCTGAAAACATCCTTGACTTTGGCATTGGTTTCACTGGATTTGGACAAACGGTTAAGAAACGGCGAGGGTTTGAAGATCAGGGGCTAATCTGCGATAAAAATAATCACGGATAGGTCCCTGGCAGAAAAAAATAAAAAGAAAAGACTACGGCATGAATGTTCGTTAACAGAGACGAACGGGCAAACGTGTTCATTAAAAACGAACTAACGAGCGAACGCTCGCTAAATAACGAAACCGAAGAATAACTGAACCGATCTAAACTAAAAAAACCGATCTAGAGTTTTGAAAAAAAGGCGGTTTTTACCTAAACCGAAAAAAAACGGGGTGGTGAGATCCGACGGCTATGGCTGCTCGATCCGGTGAGGCGTCGGCGTGGGCGACGGCAGCGCGGCGAGGCGGCGGGGTGGGGCGCAAGCGGCGGTGGCGGCTGCAGTGATGCTGCTGCTTGCTGCGGGCGGGGCGGGGTGGCGATGTGGGGGTCGAGGGTCGCGCTGCCTCGGGCTTCAAAGGCCCGGGGGTTGTGGCGTGCGGGAGGGGGCGGCGCAGGCGGCTCGGGGTAGGACTCCCAGAGTCCGTCGCAAGCACGACGACGGGAGGCGGCGGTGGGAGATGGGCCAGCTGGGCTTCGGCCCGGCTCAGTCCGAAACATTTTTTTTAAAATAATTCCGCCGAAAGAAAAAAATCATGAATAAATATAATTTTTTTCTAAAAATGCCAAAAACAAATTTCACCATCTAAATAGAATATTTAGAACAAAGTGAACATTTTCTTGGCCTAAAAATGCAATTTTGAAGAATCCTTATTTTTTCTAATTCAAATAAAATAGCAATAAAGTCCAAATAAATTATTTATTTGATTTTAATATTTTTCCTCCAATATTCTTTTATTTTGGAGAAGTCATATTATCTCCTCTGATATATTGTGATATTGAAATATTATCAGAGAGAAAAATAATCAAACCCAAATTATCCTCTTTTCAATATCTGAGAAAATTCAAATATGAAAATAATAAAATCCCCAACACTCTGTGTGGGTCCTTGAGTTGCTTAGGATTTTTAGGATCCAAAACCAAAATGCAAATAAAATATGATATGCATATGATGACCTATGTATAATATTCCAAATTAAAAATTTGGGATGTTACACCCCCTCCACAGTTTACTCCTTTGGTCATAGCGTCATAGTGCTTAGGCGAAGTCCTACGCGGATCACATCGCCATCACCATCGCCACGCCGTAATGCTGACAAAACTCTCCCTTGACCCTCTGCTGGATCAAGAGTTCGAGGGACGTCATCAAGCTGAATGTGTGCTGAACTCGGAGGTGTCGTACGTTCGGTACTAGATCGGTTGGATCGTGAAGAAGTTTGACTACATCAACCGCGTTAACCTAACGCTTCCGTTTTGGTCTATGAGGGTACGTGGACACACTCTCCCCCTCTTGTTGCTATGCATCTCCTAGATTGATCTTGCATGATCGTAGGATTTTTTTTGAAATTGCATGCTATGTTAACAGTGGTATCAGAGCCAGGTCTATGCGTAGATATATGCGCGAGTAGAACACAAAGAGTTGTGGGTGATAATAGTCATACTGCTTACCACCAATGTCTTATTTTGATTCGGCGGTATTGTTGGATGAAACGTCCCGGACCAACCTTACATGACCATGTTCATGAGATTGGTTCCACCGATAGACATGCAACTTGTTTTGTATAAAGGTCGCTGGCGGGTGTCTGTTTCTCCAACTTTAGTTCAATCGAATTTGACTATGATCGATCCTTGTTGAAGGTTAAAATAGCACACTTGACGAAAAATCATTGTGGCTTTGATGCGTAGGTAAGAACGCTTCTTGCCCGTAGCAGCCACGTAAAACTTGCAAAAACAAAGTAGAGGACGTCTAACTTGTTTTTGCAGGGCATGTTGTGATGTGATATGGTCAAGACATGATGTGATATAAGTTATTGTATGATATGATCATGTTTTGTAAAAGTTATCAGCAACTGGCAGGAGCCTTATGGTTGTCGCTTTATTGTAGGAAATGCTATCGCCATGTAATTGCTTTACTTTATCACTATGCGGTAGCGATAGTTGTAGAAGCAATAGTCGGCGAGACGACAACGACGCTGCGATGGAGCTCAAGGTGTCAAGCTGGTGACGATGGAGATTATGGCGGTGCTTTGGAGATGGAGATCAAAGGCACAAGATGATGATGGCCATATCATGTCACATTTTTTGATTGTATGTGATGTTTATCTTTTATGCATCTTATTTTGCTTAGCATGGCGGTATCATTATAAGATGATCCCACTCTAAATTTCAAGGTATAAGTGTTCTCCTTGAGTATGCACTATTGCGAAAGTTCATCGTGCCGAGACACCATGTGATGATCGGGTGTGATAAGCTCTACGTTCACATACAACGGGTACAAGACAGTTTTGCACATGAAGAATACTCGGGTTAAACTTGACAAGCCTAGCATATGCAGATATGGCCTCGGAACACTGAGACCGAAAGGTCGAACGTGAATCATATAGTAGATATGATCAACATAGAGATGTTCACCATTGAAAACTACTCCATCTCATGTGATGATCAGACATGGTTTAGTTGATATGGATCACGTGATCATTTAGATGACTAGAGGGATGTCTATCTAAGTGGGAGTTCTCAAGTAATATGATTAATTGAACTTTAATTTATCATGAACTTAGTCCTGATAGTTTTTGCATATCTATGTTGTTGTAGATCAATGGCCCGTGCTATCGTTCCCTTGAATTTTAATGTGTTCCTAGAGAAAGCTAAGTTGAAAGATGATGGTAGCAACTACACGGATTGGGTCTGTAACCTTAGGATTATCCTCATTGTTGCACAGAAGAATTACATCCTGGAAGCACCGCTAGGTGCAAGACCCGCTGCAGGAGCAACTCCGGACGTTATGAATGTCTGGCAAACTAAAGCTGATGACTACTCGATAGTTCAGTGTGCCATGCTTTACGCTTAGAATCGGGACTTCAAAGACATTTTGAACGTCATGGAGCATATGAGATGTTCCAAGAGTTTAAGTTAATATTTCAAGCAAATGCCTGAGTTGAGAGATATGATGTCTCCAACAAGTTCTATAACTGCAAGATGGAGGAGAACAGTTCTGTCAGTGAACACATACTCAGAATGTCTGGGTACCATAACCACTTGACTCGGCTAGGAGTTAATCTTCCTGATGATAGTGTCATTGACAGAGTTCTTCAATCACTGCCGCCAAGCTATAAAGGCTACGTTACGTGATGAACTATAACATGCAAGGGATGGAAAGGACAATTCCCGAGCTCTTCGTGATGCTTAAGGCTGCGGAGGTAGAAATCAAGAAGGAGCATCAAGTGTTGATGGTTAACAAGACCACTAGTTTCAAGAAAAAGGGCAAAGGGAAGAAGGGGAACTTCAAGAAGAATAGCAAGCAAGTTTCTACTCCCGGGAAGAAGCCCAAGTCTGGACCTAAGCCTGAAACTGAGTGCTTCTACTTCAAAGGGACTGGTCACTGGAAGCGGAACTGCCCCAAGTATTTGGCGGATAAGAAGGATGGCAAAGTGAAAAGTATATTTGATATACATGTTATTGATGTGTACCTTACTAATGCTCGTAGTAGTGCCTGGGTATTTGATACTGGTTCTGTTGCTCATATTTGCAACTCGAAACAGGGGCTATGGATTAAAAAAAGATTGGCTAAGGACAAGGTGACGATGCGTGTCGGAAATGGTTCTAAGGTTGATGTGATCGCCATTGGCACGCTACCTCTACATCTACCTTCGGGATTAGTTTTAGACCTGAATAATTGTTATTTGGTGCCAACTTTGAGCATGAACATTATATCTGGATCTTGTTTGATGCGAGACAATTATTCATTTAAATCAGAGAATAATGGTTGTTCTATTTATATGAGTAATATCTTTATGGTCATGCACCCTTGATGAGTGGTCTATTTTTGTTGAATCTCGATCGTAGTGATACACATATTCATAATATTGAAGCCAAAAGACGCAAAGTTAATAATGATAGTGTAACTTATTTGTGGCACTGTCATTTAGGTCATATTGGTGTAAAGCGCATGAAGAAACTCCATGCCGATGGGCTTTGGAATCACTTGATTATGAATCACTTGATGCTTGCAAACCATGCCTCATGGGCAAGATGACTAAGACTCCGTTCTCCGGAACAATGAAGCGAGCAACTGACTTATTGGAAATAATACATACTGATATATGCGGTCCGATGAGTGTTGAGGCTCGCGGTGGGTATCGTTATTTTCTGACCTTCACATATGATTTGAGCATATATGGGTATATTTACTTAATGAAACATAAGTCTGAAACATTTGAAAAGTTCAAATAATTTCAGAGTGAAGTGGAAAATCATCATAACAAGAAAATAAAGTTTCTATGATCTGATCGCGGAGGCGAATATTTGAGTTACGAGTTCGATCTTCATTTGAAACAATGTGGAATAGTTTCGCAACTCACGCCACCTCGAAAACCACAGCGTAATGGTGTGTACGAACGTCGTAACCGTACTTTATTAGATATGGTGCGATCTATGGTGTCTCTTACTGATTTACCACTATTGTTTTGGGGTTATGCTTTAGAGACGGCTGCATTCATGTTAAATAGGGCACCATCTAAATCCATTGAGACGACACCATATGAATTGTGGCCTGGCAAGAAACCTAAGCTGTCGTTTCTTAAAGTTTGGGGCTGTGATGCTTATGTGAAAAAGCTTCAACCTGATAAGCTCAAACCCAAATTGGAGAGGTGCGTCTTCATAGGATACCCAAAAGAAACTATTGGATACACCTTCTATCACATATCCGAAGGCAAGATATTCGTTGCTAAGAATGGATCCTTTCTAGAGAAGGAGTTTCTCTCGAAAGAAGTGAGTGGGAGGAAAGTAAAACTTGATGAGGTAATTGTACCTTCTCCTGAATTGGAAAGTAGTTCATCACAGAAATCAGTTCCAGTGATGACTGCACCAATTAGTGAGGAAGTTAATGATAGTGATCATGAAACTTCACATCAAGTTACTACCGAACCTCGTAGGTCAACCAGAGTACGGTCTGCACTAGAGTGGTACGGTAATCATGTTCTAGAAGTCATGTTACTATATAAACTATGAGGAAGTGATGATGAGCCCAGATTTTGCAAAATGTCTTGAGGCCATTGTCGGTGTCAAAACCGGCGGATCTTGGGTAGGGGGTCTCGATCTGTGCGTCTTAGGCTGATGGTAACAGGAAGCAAGGGACACAATGTTTGCCCAAGTTCGGGCCCTCTCAATGGAGGTAAAACCCTACTTCCTGCTTGATTAATATTGACGATATGAGTAGTACAAGAGTAGATCTACCACGAGATCGTAGAGGCTAAACCCTAGAAGCTAGCCTATGATGATTATGATTGTAATTGTGATCGGCCTTCTAAGGACCAACCTCTCTGGTTTATATAGACACCGGAGAGGGCTAGGGTTTACACGAAGTCGGTTACAAGGAAGGAAATACAATATCCGGATCGCCAAGCTTGTCTTCCACACAAAGGAGAGTCCCATCCGGACACGGGATGGAGTCTTGAGTCTTGTATCTTCACGCTCCAATAGTCCGGACAAAGTATATAGTCCGGCTGTCCGGATACCCCCTAATCCAGGACTCCCCCAGTAGCCCCTGAACCAGGCTTCAATGACGGTGTGTCCGGCGTGCAGTCTTATATTCAACATTGCAAGGCGGGTTCCATTTCCGAATACTCCACAGTACCTCTTACGACGAATAATGTCCGGCTTCCCATCAATGTTGTACTCTTTGGCTTTAGCGCCTCAATAATGACCATCTCCACGTGTCGCGCAAATGCGAGGAGCCGAGGCATTTTTGCATTTTCCACCCCCAATCCTTCGGGCTGACCGTCTATTTGAAGAGACGGGGATTCTCAGATCCAAACCTCACTCTCCCCTCTCGAGCAAGCATCCAACAGAGCGCTCCGGAAAAACCATTCCAACATGGCCGGCCGTTGCAGCTCTTCTGCTCGCTCTCCTCGCTCCAAGCCGGGGGACAGGGAAGAGTGTTCAGTTCCTCATAGCCGTTTGATAGAGTTACAAACCCGAGGGTTTCTCCCACCGGCGTTCATGGTCCCCGTCCGAGCCGGAATAGCCACCTATAACGGCGGGGAACAGGCAGAGGGATCTCCTAATCCATCTCCAGAGGAGCGAATATGCCTCATCCCGCATCTGCTAAGGGGCATCGGGTTTCCCATCCACCCATTCCTTCGCGGGCTCCTGGAGTTCTACGGCCTCCAGTTACACAACTTTACCCCTGCCTCCATACTCCATATAGCAGGGTACGTTTCCCTTTGTGAGCTATTTCTAGGCTGTGAGGCTCACTTTGGGCTATGGAAGAAGCTATTCTGCCTCGTCCCCCGCAGCCAGGGAGAATCCCTATGTCAAGTGGGCGGGGCCGAAGTATGGCGCATTGTCGAGACCGGATACCTGTCCGGCACTCCCAAGAAGGCACCAGAGAACTGGCCTTCGGAGTGGTTTTACATTGATGATGTTCCCCTTCCGGATCCAGTCCGTACAGGTCTCCCCAAGTTCAGTAACGCCCCGCCGAGGGCACGTCTAAGCTGGCGCCCCCGGGGCCCCCAAGAGGAGGATACCAGGGAAATACACTTCCTGATGAGCAGGATAAAGTTACTGGCCAAATCCGGACTGACGATAGTCGAGGTTATGGCAATATGCATAATGCGGGGAGTGCAACCGCTTCAATATCGGGGGAAGCCCATGTGGCACTTCAACAGGGAAGACGATGTCACCCGCTGCGGCCGTAAGGGTCCGGACTCCGCCACTACTTTGGCAAGGATATTGTCCGATTTATACAAAGGAGAAGAGGAAGAATTCCTTCATATTAAACCGCGGGATGGATTCTCCATGTACAACCCCCCAAACTGGGTAAGTCGTTATTCCTTTCCCTGCTTTACTTATTGTGGCTTTGTTCGCTAAGGTTATCTGCTTTGATATTTCCGAGCAGGAACTGAGGAGGGCCATAGAAGGAATCTCCAACCCCTCCCCGCAGCCAGAGGACCCCGGAAGGGCCCTAGATGCAGGACTCAAAGAAGACCCGGATATTAACGTGGAGCTTGTCAACGGGATATTTTATCAAGAGAGCTGCGATGGCGCCTCAGTGGCCATTATTGCCGACTATCCCGGACTACTACCTACGTCGCGTGTAAGTCAAGCCGAAAAAAACCCTATCCTCCGAAGAGGACTCCCTTCAGATGTCATGCCTTACCCTTGAAGTGTCATGTTTTTGCAGAGACGATGGTCGGAGCGCGGGGCCGAGCCCCTAGGGACTCGTCGGCACGGGCGTCCGGATCGGGCAGGCTCAAGAAGAAGGCTGTAAGGGTCGACACGCCGCTGCAGAGGTAAGGCAAAAACATGTCCTACGATTATGGTATTTGAAGTATAACAACGCCCTTTGTGTCCTGGCAGGAAGAGGAGTAGCCGGACTATATCCGGGGATCCCGCCAATCATGCCTCCACCAGCCGGATTCCAGAACCGGCTTCGAGAGCGGAGGCGGAAGTGGGGCCGATGCCGCATAGTTCTCCGACAGAGGACACGGACATGCTCTCGGCCACGAACTCCGAAGTAGAGAGTGCCATGAATCACCGGCGCCAACGGGCCGCGCTTCGGAACAACATCTTTTCCGAAGAGGCAGTTAATGCCTTCAATTCGGGAGACGCATACATCCGAGCCGCTCAAGGCAGGCTTGCCCAAGCGACGGACCAGTATACCAAAGATATACGGGTGAGAAAATTTGATAAGCATGTTTAGCAGTAGCCCCTGAGACTTGAAACAGATGGAACAACTGTTTTAAGGATCAATTTATGCACATGTCCTTGTAGATAAGAATGAGAATTGTCTCGGGAGCTGGAGGAGTGCAAGGCCGAGCTGAGGGCCACAGTTGCCAGGTTAGAGGAATCCCAGAAGCCCTCATTTGGTAACATTTAGTCCCAATTGTATGAAGATGCATCAGTTAGTAAGTGGCTGGTATGATAAGTCTAACAGAAAATTCTGCAGACAATCCCGGGGTGAATCCGGAGGGCGTAAGAGATGACGAGTCACATCTCAAAAGGCAGCTAAAGGCTGGCGAGCGCGTTCTTACGCAAGTTAGGCAGGAGAAGAACAATCTTCAAGATGCCAAAGTCCAGCTGGACGTGGAACTAAAAGACGTCCGCGCTCAGCTGGCGGACTCCGTGAAGGAGAACAAAAGGCTTCTACGCGGCATTTATGGTAAGTGCCTAGACGAACTGTAGTATAGTTCGGCGCAGAAGTATATTGAAAGGATTTTGCTTGTGGGAATGTTAACGGGTCGCCCCGAGGAGGAGATGCCCTCATCTGCAGGCGATTTACTACAAGACCTCTCACAATTGCACGAGCGAGCTCGGCAGGTGATGCAGGGCGTTGCTCAGGCCTTGTGGCCATCAAGCTTCCTGCCGAATGGCATGGGGGAGCTTGTGGATATGCTTCAAGGAGCACGGCGGCGCTTCCGATTTTGGAAGATGTTAGCCTGCCAGCAAGGTGCAAGAGAAGCCTGGGCTATGGTGAAGACGCGCTACACCAAGCTGGACCCGAACCATATGGGCGAAGTCGGACCGGCGGGGCCAGATGGGCAAGAAATTCCCGTGAGTCTGGTATATGACCAGGTAGCGTTAGCCGCAAAGTATCCTCAACAGGATTGTAAGCTAGATAGCCTGTTGGATGGTATAGAGGAGGAATATAGTCAGTCCAAGTGACTGTGTAATTCAATGGACATAAGTAGTCCCTAGCCGGATTAAAATCATTTGTCATGGCGGACCTTTTCGCTTCAGCCCCTGGATCCTACAGTCCGGGGTGTGTCCGAATACCCGATCAATTATGCAGAACCGGGGTATGCGTGGAAACCAGGCGTAGGGGTCATAAATGCTTGAACAGACAAGTACCCAACTAGTTATGTTATATTACATAGGTAGTAAGAAACATCTTCCAGTGAGAATAGTTCCGTTAGGGGTTCCTTTCCCTGGGTACGCATGCGATGATGCACATGTCCGAACTGCGAACAAGGGCGCAGGATACAAAACTTCTGGGAATTTACGTTGAAATAAACGAATACATCTTTTGTTCACCGACCGAATATTCTCTTAAGGACGCTAGCTTTCGGCTTCACCCAGTCTGAGGTACACATCCGGCTGAACCGGCAGTAACAATCGCAGAGGTGCTCCCCTTATGCCTTAGCCGAATTAACGGGAACGTAGGGAATAAACACAAGATCCATGCAACCTAGCTTGGCCATATCTTCAGTCATATCGATGCATATAATGGTGAAGAAAAGGCACATATGGAAAAAGAAACGCATATGTGATGGGCAAAAAGCCATTAGAGTAATTATTTTTAGCTTCCGTATAGGAAGCCCCCAGGTATTACTTACACACATAGTGCGGCTGGAATGATCCGGAAGTCCGTACTGTATTGAATACTTTGTGTGAAGAGGAAAAAAGGTCGAGAAAGGAAAGGGGAGGGGGCATAATTAAAAAGGAGGGTTTAAGGAGACAAACACTGAGTTCGGCACTAGGCGTAGAATCTCCGGAGTCTGGCCGCGTTCCATGGGTTCAATTCGAGTCTGTTATTGGATGCATTACGCAAGCGGTACGCTCCTCCGGTGAGAACTTTGTCAATGACGAAGGGACCTTCCCACTTGGGTTTGAGCTTGTCCTTCTTCTTCTCCAGTAGGCGTAGAACGAGCTCACCAATATTAGAAGTTTTGGCCTGCACTTCTCTGCTTTGGTATCATCGAGCCTGCTGCTGATAGAATGCAGAGCGGGCTTTTGCGACATCGCGCTCCTCCTCCAGGGCATCCAAGTTATCCTGCCGATCTAACTCGGCTTCCTTCTCTTCGTACATGCGTACGCGTGGCGAATCATGTATTATGTCACATGGTAGTACTGCTTCCGCGCCGTACACCATAAAAAATGGTGTATATCTGGTGGTGCGATTCGGCGTGGTCCGCAGCCCCCAGAGTATGGAGTCGAGCTCTTCGACCCAGTGCGTATCTGACTCTGTCAAGGATCGCACTAGTCTGAGTTTGATGCCGCTCATGATGAGACCGTTTGCCCGTTCGACCTGGCCGTTTGTTTGGGGATGGTAGATGGAAGCGTAATCAAGCTTGATGCCCATTTAGCCACACCAGGTTTTCACTTCATCGGCTGTGAAATTTGAGCCATTGTCAGTGATGATGCTGTGGGGGACACCGTATCGGTTTATGACCCCAGATATGAAGTCTATTACTGGTCCGGATTCGGCCGTTTTGACTGGTTTGGCTTCTATCCATTTGGTGAACTTGTCCACCATGACCAATAAGTATTTTTTCTTATGGCTTCCCCCTTTAAGAGGTCCGACCATATCCAGCCCCCAGACCGCGAAGGGCCAAGTTATGGGGATTGTTTGGAGAGTGGTAGGGGGCATATGACTCTGATTGGCAAAGAGCTGGCAACCGATACAGTGTTGGACAAGGTCCTGTGCGTCTGCTCGGGCCGTCGGCCAATAGAAGCCTGTACGGAAGGCCTTGCTGACTAGTGCTCGAGCCGCGGCGTGGTGCCCGCCCAGTCCAGCATGGATTTCAGCCTAGAGCTTCCGCCCTTCCTCTTTGGAGATGCACCTTTGGAGCACTCCGATCGCACTTTTCTTATAGAGTTCCCCTTCATGGACTTTGTAAGCTTTAGAACGCCGTACGATGCAGCGTGCTTCACTTTGGTCTTTGGGGAGCTCCTGCCTATTGAGGTAGGCCAAGAAAGGCTCAGTCCACAGGGCGATTACAGCCATGATTTCGTGGGCCGAAGATGTTATTTCGGTGGTGGATCCTCCGATTATGTCTGATAGTTTGGAATCTGGGGGTGTGTTCGGATCCGTGCCAGTATTGTCGGACTCCCCTTCCCATACTACGGATGGCTTGAACAGCCTTTCCAGGAATATGTTAGGTGGGACAGGGTCGCGTTTAGCGCCGATGCGGGCGAGGACGTCCGCCGCTTGATTGTTTTCTCGAGCCACATGGTTGAATTCAAGCCCCTCGAACCGAGCTGACATCTTGAGGACGGCATTACGGTAGGCCGCCATTTTTGGATCCTTGGTATCAAAGTCTTCGTTTATTTGTGATATTGCAAGGTTTGAATCCCCGCACACTTCTAGGCGTTGGATGCCCATAGAGACTGACATCCGAAGACCGTGCAACAGAGCCTCGTATTCGGCTGCATTGTTGGAGTCTGTGTATAATATTTGGAGGACGTACTGGACCATGTCTCCGGTGGGAGACGTCGGGACTACCCCTGCTCCCAATCCGGCCAGCATTTTAGAGCCGATGGAGTGCATGATCCAGTTAGAGTACGCGCCGTACTCTTTAGGGAGTTCGGCCTCTGTCCATTCGGCGACAAAGTCAGCCAGTACTTGTGACTTGATGGCCCGCCGTGGTTTGTATGTTATGTCGAACGGAAGGAGCTCGATGGCCCATTTAGCAATCCGGCCCATAGCGTCGCGGTTATTTATAATGTCATTGAGTGGTACTTCGGAGGCCACCGTAATTGAACACTCTTGAAAGTAGTGTTGTAGCTTCCGGGATGCCATGAAGACCGCGTATGCTATTTTTTGATAGTGTGGGTATAGGGATTTGCATGGGGTGAGGACCGTGGATACATAATAAACCGGCTTTTGGAGCGGGAATTTGTATTTGTCAACCTCTCGTTTGACGACGAGCACTGTGCTTACAACTTGATGTGTTGCTGCTATGTACAGCAGCATAGGCTCGCCGATATTTGGCGCTATTAGGACTAGATTACTGGCTAGTAAGGTCTTTATTTTGTCGAGTCTGTCCGCGGCTGCTTCCGTCCATACGAAGTGTTCGGTGCGCCGAAGAAGGTGGTAAAGAGGTAATGCCTTTTCTCCTAATCGGGAGATAAAGCGGCTCAAAGCTGCCACGCATCCAGCTAGTTTTTGGATGTGCTTGAGGTCTGTTGGTATAGCCAACTGCGACAGAGCTCGGATTTTTGCCGGATTCGCTTCAATTCCTCTATTGGAAACAATGAAGCCCAGTAGTTTCCCAGAGGAGACGCCAAAAACGCATTTTTACGGGTTCACCTTGATGTCGTATGTTCAGAGGTTATCGAACGTAAGCCTCAAGTCATCTATTAGGGTTTCGACGTGTCTTGTTTTTATGACCACGTCGTCCACTGATGTCTACTACACAACCTTCTTCTTGTAGACATTGTTGGGCCTGCAAGTGCACAGGATTGTAGGACAGTAGCAAATTTTCCTCAAGTGGATGACCTAAGGTTTATCAATCCGTGGGAGGCATAGGATGAAGATGGTCTCTCTCAAACAACCCTGCAACCAAATAACAAAGAGTCTCTTGTGTCCCCAACACACCCAATACAATGGTAAATTGTATAGGTGCACTAGTTCGGCAAAGAGATGGTGATACAAGTGCAATATGGATGGTAGATATAGGTACTTGTAATCTAAAATAATAAAAACAGCAAGGTAACTAAAGATAAAAGTGAGCGTAAATAGTATTGCAATGATAGGAAACAAGGCCTAGGGTTCATACTTTCACTAGTGCAAGTTCTCTCAACAATAATAACATATATAGATCATTTAACAATCCCTCAATATGCAACAAAGAGTCACTCCAAAGCTACTAATAGCGGAGAACAAATGAAGAGATTATTGTAGGGTACGAAACCACCTCAAAGTTATTCTTTCGGATCAATCTATTCAAGAGTTCGTACTATAATAACACCTTAAGACACAAATCAACCAAAACCCTAATGTCACCTAGATACTCCATTGTCACCTCAAGTATCCGTGGGAATGATTATACGATATGCATCACACAATCTCAGATTCATCCAACCAACATAAAAGTACTTCAAAGAGTGCCCCAAAGTTTCTACCGGAGAGTCAAGAAAACGTGTGCCAACCCCTATGCATAGGTTCATGGGCGGAACCCGCAAGTTGGTCACCAAAACATACATCAAGTGGCACGTGATATCCCATTGTCACCACAGATAAACACGGCAAGACATACATCAAGTGTTCTCAAATCAAAGACTCAATCCGATAAGATAACTTCAAGAGGGAAACTCAATTCATCACAAGAGAGTAGAGTGGGAGAAACATCATAAGATCCAACTATAATAACAAAGCTCGCGATACATCAAGATCGTGCCATAGAGAACACGAGAGAGAGAGATCAAACACATAGCTACTGGTACATACCCTCAGCCCCGAGGGTGAACTACTCCCTCCTCGTCATGGATAGCACCGAGATGATGAAGATGGACACCGGTGATGGGTTCCCCCTCCGGTAGGGTGCCGGAACGGACTCCCGAGAGGTTTTTGGTGGCTACAGAGGCTTGCGACGGTGGAACTCCCGATCTATCTTGATTTTCAATGTTTTTAGGGTACGTAGGGTTATATAGGCGAAAGAAGTCGGTCGGGGGGTGCCTCGAGGGGTCCACGAGACAGGGGGCATGCCCTGTAGGGGGGGGGGGGGCGCCCCCTATCTTCTGGGCTCCTCGAGTATCTTCTGACTTGACCTCCAAGTCTCCAGGATGATAATCTTCCGAAAAATCACGTTGCCGAAGGTTTCATTCCGTTTGGACTCCGTTTGATATTCCTTTTCCTCGAAATACTGAAACAGGCAATAAAACAACAATATGGGCTGGGCCTCCGGTTAATAGGTTAGTCCCAAAAGTAATATAAAAGTGTATAATAAAGCCCATAATCATTCAAAACAGATAATAAAATAGCATGAATGCTTCATAAATTATAGATACATTGGAGACGTATCAGCATCCCCAAGCTTAATTCCTACTCGTCCTCGAGTAGGTAAATGATAAAGAAAGAATTTATGAAGTGTGAATGCTAGAAGGTGCACAAGTATGAGGAATGATAATTTCAATCACCTTTTCTAGCATGAAAATATGTCATAACAGTAGTTCATCTCATAAAACTTCTCACGATAAAGTAACAAGCAATTCTCATGTCAAAGCATAGACCATAAACTTTCTTGAAAACTAGCAAACTTCACTCTCAGTCATTCAAACAATTGCAATTCATCTTATTTTCAGGAAGAGTCTATGTCAGAGCTTTGATTTAGCAAACTTCACATACTCAACTATCATATAGTCTTTTACAATTGCTAACACTCACGCAATACTTGTGGTTATGAAGTTTTAATCAAACATAGAGAAAGATTGGGGCTTATAATGTTGCCTCCAAACATATTCACATTTGGGTGATGTCAACAATAATAGTTCATGCTAATTTACATCCAATTGGATATATATATCAGGATCACCCCAACACAAAGTGCTTGCCAAAGGATAAAATGAAAAAGGGAAAAGTGAAGATCACCTTGACTCTTGCATAAAAGTAAAAGGCATAAAGTAAAAGATAGGCCCTTCACAGAGGGAAGCAGAGGTTGTCATGCGCTTTTAGGGTTGGATACACAAAATCTTAATGCGAAAGAACGTCACTTTATATTGCCACTTGTATATGGACCTTTATTATGCAGTCTGTCGCTTTTATTGCTTCCATAACAAGTGATCGTATAAAGTTATTTTCTCCGCACTAATAAGTCACGCATATTTAGAGAGCAATTTTTATTGCTTGCACCGATGACAACTTACCTGAAGGATCTTACTCAATCCATAGGTAGGTATGGTGGACTCTCATGGCAAAACTGGGTTTAAGGATATTTGGAAGCACAAGTAGTATCTCTACTTGGTGCAAGGAATTTTGGCTAGCATGAGGGGGAAAGACAAGCTCAACATGTTTGAATGATCCATGACAATATACTTTAACTGAGATGTCGGAAAACATAACCCATTACATTGTGTTCCTTGTACAACATCAACTCTTTAGCATGTCATACTTAATGAGTGCTCCCAATTATAAAAGATGTCTACAATAGTGTATTTATATATGAAATCTCTCTTCCTTCAATATTCTTTCATGAAATTGTTCAAATGACCAATACAATGCTTGCTAACCTTCAATAAATTTACAACCTCTACTTCTTAGACGTGAAGTCACTACTCCCCATGGGATAAGCAAATGAGGCATATATAATTTCAGATTTATGACAATCAACTTATTCAACAATTTACTCATAGGATATAAGTGAAGCACACGAGTAAATGACAAACTACTCCGAAAAGATTTAAGTGAAGATCAATGAGTAGCTAAATAATTATGTAGCTATATGAAGACTCTCTCTCATTAAAGAATTTCAGATCTTGGTATTGAATTCAAACAGCATGCAAAACAAAATAAAATGACATTTCAAGGATAGCACAACTCATGTGAAGAAGCAAAAACTTAGGCTCAACCGATACTAACCGATAATTGTTGAAGAAGAAAGGTGGGATGCCTACCGGGGCATCCCCAAGATTAGATGCTTGAGACTTCTTGAAATATTACCTTGGGGTGCCTTGGGCATCCCCAAGATTGAACTTTTGTGTCTTCTTAATTCCTCTCATATCATGGTTTCTCTTTTTATCAAAAGCTTCATCCACAACAAACTCAACAAGAACTCGTGAGATAGGTTAGTATAAACCAATGCAAAACCTTATCATTTCCTACTGTAACAAATCACTACAATTATTATACAACATTGCATACTAAATGCCTCTGCATATTTAATACTCCTATCCTCAAATAGAATCATTAAACAAGCAAACATATACAAACAATGCAAACATAACAGCAATCTGTCAAAACAGTACAGTCTGTAAAGAATTCAAGATTCATCATACTTACCTAACTCCAAAAATTATGAAATAAAATTCCCACTGTAGTAAATTTATCAGATCTCATTATTAAAAAGGTTTCAACATTATACCATTCTTTGACTTTTCTGAGGAATTTTTGCAACAGCGGTAAACTTTCTGTTTTCAAACAGCAACATGTATACTAGCAAAATAAGCATGGTAAAGGCTATCCTTGAATTTTTTTATTGAAACTAAAGATGAAAAACATTAATATAAATAAAAGCAAGCAAATAATAAGAAAATAAAATGACTCTCCAAGCAAAACACATATCATGTGGTGAATAAAAATATAGCTCCAAGTAAGGTTACCGATGAACGAAGACGAAAGAGGGGATGCCTTCCGGGGCATCCCCAAGCTTAGGATCTTGGTTGTCCTTTGAATATTACCTTGGGGTGCCTTGGGCATCCCCAATCTTAGGCTCTTGCCACTCCTTATTCCATAGGCCATCGAATCTTTACCCAAAACTTGAAAACTTCACAACAATAAACTCAACAGAAAACTCGTAAGCTCCGTTAGTATAAGAAAATAAAACCGCCACTTAGGTACTGTAATGAACTAATTCTAAATTCATATTGGTGTAATATCTACTGTATTCCAACTTCTATATGGTTCATACCACTTAATACTAGCCATAGATTCATCAAAATAAGCAAACAACACATAGAAAACAGAATCTGTCAAAAACAGAACAGTCTGTAGTAATCTGTATCAAACGTATACTTATGTAACTCCAAAACTCCTACCAAATTAGGAAGTCCTAATATATTTGTTTACCAATCCAGAGCAAAAAGAATAAGATCAGAAGAACGTTTCTGTGAATTAACAAAACTAATTTCCTGGGTGCAAAAGTTTCTGATTTTCAGCAGGATCAACACAACTATCACCGTAAGCTATCCTAAAGGTCTTACTTGGCACTTTATTGGAACATGATTACTAAAGTAGCATAATCATGTGGACACACAAAAACAGTAAGGATAAATATTGGGTTGTCTCCCAACAAGCGCTTTTCTTTAATGCCTTTCTAGCTAGGCATGGTGATGACAACGATGCTCACATAAAAGATAAGAATTGAAACATAACGGGAGCATCATGAAGCATATGACTAGCACATTTAAGTCTAACCCACTTCCTATGCATAGGGATTTTGTGAGCAAACAACTTATGAGAACAATAATCAACTAGCATAGGAAGGTAAAACAAGCATAGCTTCAAAATTTTAAGCACATAGAGAGGAAACTTGACATTATTGCAATTCCTACAAGCATATGTTCCTCTCTCATAATAATTTTCAGTAGAATCATGAATGAACTCAACAATATAACCAGCACCTAAAGCATTCTTTTCATGATCTACTAGCATAGAAAATTTACTACTCTCCACATAAGCAAAATTCTTCTCATTCGGAATAGTGGGAGCAAACTCAACAAAATAATTATCATGTGAGGCATAATCCAACTGAAAACTAAAATCATGATGACAAGTTTCATGGTTATCATTATTCTTAATAGCATACAAGTCATCACAATAATCATCATAGATAGCAACTTTGTTCTCATAATCAATTGGAACCTCTTCCGAAATAGTGGAATCATCACTAAATAAAGTTGACACTCTTTCAAACCCACTTTCATCAATATAATCATCATAAATAGGAGTCATGCTTTCATCATAATAAATATTCTCATCAAAACTTGGGGAGCAAAAAATATCATCTTCATCAAACATAGCTTCCCCAAGCTTGTGGCCTTGCATATAATTAGCATCATGGATATTCAAGGAATTCATACTAACAACATTGCAATCATGCTCATCATACAATCTAGTACCAAATATTTTAATGCATTCTTCTTCTAGCACTTGAGCACAATTTTCCTTTCCATCATTCTCACGAAAGATATTAAAAATATGAAGCGTATGAGACAAACTCAAGTCCATTTCTTTTGTAGTTTTCTTTTATAAACTAAACTAGTGATAAAACAAGAAACAAAAAGATTCGATTGCAAGATCTAAAGATATACCTTCAAGCACTCACCTCCCTGGCAACGGCGACAGAAAAGAGCTTAGTTGACGGGGTGTGAGTGAGTGCCGCTTACCTAGCCTCCTCGGCAACGGCGCCAGAAAAGAGCTTGATGTCTACTACACAACCTTCTTCTTGTAGACGTTGTTGGGCCTGCAAGTACACAGGTTTGTAGGACAGTAGCAAATTTCCCTCAAGTGGATGACCTAAGGTTTATCAATCTGTGGGAGGCATAGGATGAAGATGGTCTCTCTCAAACAACCCTGCAACCAAATAACAAAGAGTCTCTTGTGTCCCCAACACACCCAATACAATGGTAAATTGTATAGGTGCACTAGTTCAGCGAAGAGATGGTGATACAAGTGCAATATGGATGGTAGATATAGGTATTTGTAATCTGAAATAATAAAAACAGCAAGGTAACTAAAGATAAAAGAGAGCGTAAACGGTATTGCAATGATAGGAAACAAGGCCTAGGCTTCATACTTTCACTAGTGCAAGTTCTCTCAACAATAATAACATAGATAGATCATATAACAATCCCTCAACATGCAACAAAGAGTCACTCCAAAGCCACTAATAGCGGAGAACAAACGAAGAGATTATTGTAGGGTACGAAACCACCTCAAAGTTATTCTTTCGGATCAATCTTTTCAAGAGTTCGTAGTAGAATAACACCTTAAGACACAAATCAACCAAAACCCTAATGTCACCTAGATACTCCATTGTCACCTCAAGTATCCGTGGGCATGATTATACGATATGCATCACACAATCTCAGATTCATCCAACCAACATAGAAGTATTTCAAAGAGTGCCCCAAAGTTTCTACCAGAGAGTCAAGAAAACGTGTGACAACCCCTATGCATAGGTTCATGGGCGAAACCCGCAAGTTGGTCACCAAAACATACATCAAGTGGCACGTGATATCCCATTGTCACCACAGATAAACACGGCAAGACATACATCAAGTGTTCTCAAATCAAAGACTCAATCCGATAAGATAACTTCAAGAGGGAAACTCAATTCATCACAAGAGAGTAGAGGGGGAGAAACATCATAAGATCCAACTATAATAACAAAGCTCACGATACATCAAGATGGTGCCATAGAGAGAACACGAGAGAGAGAGATCAAACACATAGCTACTGGAACATACCCTCAGCCCCGAGGGTGAACTACTCCCTCCTCGTCATGGATAGCACCAGGATGATGAAGATGGCCACCGGTGATGGGTTCCCCCTCCAGCAGGGTGCCAGAACGGACTCCCGAGAGGTTTTTGGTGGCTGCAGAGGCTTGCGGCGGCGGAACTCCCGATCTATCTTGATTTTCAATGTTTTTAGGGTACGTAGGATTATATAGGCGAAAGAAGTCGGTCGGGGGGTGCTCGAGGGGTCCACGAGACAGGGGGGCGCACCCTGTAGGGGGGGCGCGCCCCCCTATCTCCTGGGCTCCTCGAGTATCTTCTGACTTGACCTCCAAGTCTCCAGGATGATAATCTTCCAAAAAATCACGTTGCCGAAGGTTTCATTCCGTTTGGACTCCGTTTGATATTCCTTTTCCTCGAAATACTGAAACAGGCAATAAAACAGCAATATGGGTTGGGCCTCCGTTAATAGGTTAGTCCCAAAAGTAATATAAAAGTGTATAATAAAGCCCATAATCATTCAAAACAGATAAGAAAATAGCATGAATGCTTCATAAATTATAGATACGTTGGAGACGTATCATCCAGATATGCCTCCACTATTTTGCCGATTTGCTTTTCCAGGCATGTTTGAATCATGCGTTGGTAGTTTGCGCCAGTATTCTTAAGCCCAAAGGGCATATTGTTGAAGCAAAAAGGGCCATATGGCGTTATGAAAGCTGTTGCAACTTGGTCGGACTCTGCCATCTTTATCTGATGGTATCCAGAGTATGCGTTGAGGAAACACAGCGAGTCATGTCCTGCTGTGGCGTCAATGATTTGATCGATGCGAGAGAGGGGAAAGGGATCCTTGGGGCAAGCCTTGTTGAGGTCTTTGAAGTCGACACATAGGCGCCAGGATTTGTCCTTCTTTGGTACCATCACCAGATTTGCCAGCCAATCCAGATGCTTGATATCTCTAATAAATCCGGCCTCGAGTAGCTTGGCTAGCTCTTCCCCCATGGCTTGCCGTTTGGGCTCTGAAAACCGCCTTAGAGTCTGCTTGACAGGTTTGTATCCTTTCAGTATATTGAGGCTATGTTCGGCCAATCTGCGTGGGATTCCCGGCATGTCCGATGGGTGCCAGGCGAGAATGTCCCAATTCTCGCGTAAGAAGTCTCGCAGTGCGGTGTCCATTGCGGGGCTCAACTGTGTCCCGATGGAAGCTGTATTCATGGGGTCCGTTGGATGGACTTGGAATTTGACTATCTCGTCTGTGGGTTTAAATGAGGTGGACTTGGGTCGTTTGTCGAGTATCACGTCGTCCCTGTCCATGGTGGCCCGAAGTGTTGTTAATTCTTCGGTTGCTAGGGCTTCGGATAATGCTTCCAGGGCTAGTGCTGCAGTTTTGTTTTCAGCGTGAAGTGCGACGTCCGGATCACTGGCTAGAGTGATGATTCCATTGGGTCCGGGCATTTTAAGCTTCATGTACCCGTAATGGGGTATAGCTTGAAAGCTTGTAAACGTGTCCCGCCCTAGAAGGGTGTGGTATCCGCTGCTGAAAGGAGCCACTTGGAATGTGATTTCTTCGGACCTATAATTCTCCGGGGTGCCGAATACCACATCGAGTGTGATTTTTCCCGCACACCACGCTTCCCGACTAGGGACAATCCCCCTGAAGGTTGTGCCACTTTGTTCAATGCAGCTTTTATCAACTTCCATCTTGTTGAGTGTTTCTTCATAGATCAAGTTTAATCCGCTTCCGCCGTCCATGAGTACTTTAGTGAGCCAAAAGCCGTCCACGATCGGGCTAAGGACCAAAGCGGCCGGAGCCCAGACGGTCTGGAATCGAGGTTCGTCACTGGCATTGAAGGTTATAGCAGTGTCATTCCATGGATTTATTTTTGCCACATGGCAGATTTCAGTGGAGCTTCGATGAGCTCACTTGCGCCTATTGTTTGAGGCGAAAGTCTCGAAGACTGTTAGTACCGTATTGTGCTTTTTAGCGGGATGTTGTTCTGCTTTATGGCTTGCAAGAAGATCCTCGCCACTTTTTGCAACCTGCCGGAGTATCCAACATGCCCTAAGGCTATGAGTTGGTGTTTTGTCCGGAGTACTGTGGAATTTACATGGCCCATTGAGCCATTCCTCCAATACGGTTCCCCGCCCTGGGGTGGGCTTTGGTTTCTTGGGGATTGGATCGGCCGACTTACGAGAGTTCGCCCGTTTAGTTCGGACAAAGGTTTTGGTGAGAGACAGACTATCCCAAAATTCTGTTTGGGTTTTCCAGGTGCTTTCCATTGCACAGTACTTCTGTACTATGGTCGCCAAGTCAGCAAAGTGTACCATGTCACGGCGACTTATAGCATTAAGGATTCCTTTGTTCGTGCAGTTTTTGCAGAAAAGTGAGACTACGTCCTCCTCACGACAGTCCTTGACCTTATTTAGCACAAGGAGGAATCTGGCCCAGTAGTGATGTACTGTCTCCTGGGGCTCTTGCCTGATGTGGGAGAGACGATTTAAGTCCGGGTGGGTGTTGTTAGCTGAATCCGGATTCTGATCTGATCTAGCACCCAGGGGCATGGGAGCTTCCGAGTCTGACAGCTCGGGATCCAGGGTGCTGCCCAATTTCTCCGGCCCAATGCCCGATTCTAAGTCTGGGACCCGGGTCATGTCTTCCCTTGAGCAGGTGTTCGGCTCAGGGAGCTCGGTGATCCGGACATAATTCGTCCTCAAAATTGAGGGGCAATCCGTGTGTGGTTCCTCCACTACCGCTATCTCATGGGTGGCCGGCGGGGATTTAATGTCCCTTTGGTCGGGTTTAAGCCCGATCCGGTCGTAGTCTGTAGCGACTCCCAGAGTGGCGATGTGATCCAAGAGCTCATTAAGGGAGGAGAGCTCTATCGGATCCATCTTTTCGGCGAGTTCCGAATTGATGCGAAGGTTATGCGTGATGACCCGAGAGGCCATCATCGGCGCAACTGCCGATGGGGCAGCCATGATGAAGCCGCCAAGTCGGAGAGTTTGGCCTATAGCCAGAGCTCCCCCTGAGGTAATGTTGTCCTTGACGACGAGACGAGCCATCGAGCCTTGTAGCAACGACATAGAGGAACTCTCAATGAAAGCACCAATGTCAGTGTCAAAACCAGTGGATCTCGGGTAGGGGGTCCCAATCTATGCGTCTTAGGCTAATGGTAACAGGAAGCAAGGGACACAATGTTTACCCAGGTTCGGGCCCTCTCGATGGAGGTAAAACCCTACTTCCTGCTTGATTAATATTGACGATATGAGTAGTACAAGAGTAGATCTACCACGAGATCGTAGAGGCTAAACCCTAGAAGTTATCCTATGATGATTATGATTGTAATTGTGATCGGCCTTCTAAGGACCAACCTCTACGGTTTATATAGACAGTGGAGAGGGCTAGGGTTTACACGGAGTCGGTTACAAGGAAGGAAATACAATATCTGGATCGCCAAGCTTGTCTTCCACGCAAAGGAGAGTCCCATACGGACACGGGACGGAGTCTTGAGTCTTGTATCTTCATGCTCCAATAGTTCGGACAAAGTATATAGTCCGGCTGTCCAGATACCCCCTAATCCAGGACTCCCTCAGCCATGAAATCTGAGATGGGATCCATGTATGAGAACAAAGTGTGGGCTTTGGTTGACTTGCCCGATGATTGGCAAGCCATAGAGAATAAATGGATCTTCAAGAAAAAGACTGACGCTGATGGTAATGTTATTGTCTATAAAGCTCGACTTGTTCCGAAAGGTTTTCGACAAGTTCAAGTAGTTGACTACGATGAGACCTTCTCACTCGTAGCGATGCTTAAGTCTGTCCAAATCATGTTAGCAATTGCCGCATTTTATGATTATGAAATTTGGCAAATGGATGTCAAACCTGCATTCCTTGATGGATTTCTTAAAGAAGAGTTGTATATGATGCAACCAGAAGGTTTTGTCGATCCTAAAGGTGTTAACAAAGTGTGCAAGCTCTAGCGATCCATTTATGGACTGGTGCAAGCATCTCGGAGTTGGAATATATGCTTTGATAGTGTGATCAAAACATATGGTTTTATACAGACTTTTGGAGAAGCATGTATTTACAAGAAAGTGAGTGGGAGCTCTATAGCCTTTCTTATATTATATGTGGATGACATATTGTTGATGGGAAATGATATAGAATTTCTAGGTAGCATAAAAGGATACTTAAATAAGATTTTTTTTCAATGAAAGACCTCGGTGAAGTTGCTTATATATTGGGCATCAAGATCTATAGATATAGATCTTGATGCTTAATTGGACTTTCACAAAGCACATACCTTGATAAAGTTTTGAAGAAGTTCAAAATGGATCAGTCAAAGAAAGGGTTCTTTCCTATGTTACAAGGTGTGAAGTTGAGTCAAACTCAATGTCCGACCACTGTAGAAGATAGAGAGAAAATGAAAGTCATTACCTATGCCTCAGCCATAGGTTATATCATGTATGCAATGCTGTGTACCAGACCTGATGTGTGCCTTGCTATAAGTTTAGCAGGGAGGTACCAAAGTACTCCAGGAGTGGATCACTGGACAACGGTCAAGAACATCCTGAAATACCTAAAAAGGACTTAAGATATGTTTCTCATTTATGGAGGTGACAAAGAGCTTGTCGTAAATGGTTACGTCGATGCAAGCTTTGACACTGATCCGGATGACTCTATGTCACAAACCGGATACGTATTTATATTGAATGGTGAAGCTGTCAGTTGGTGCAGTTCCAAGCAGAGAGTCGTGGCGGGATCTACGTGTGAAACGGAGTACATAGCTGCTTCGGAAGCAGCAAATGAAGGAGTCTAGATGAACGAGTTCATATCTGATCTAGGTGTAATACCTAGTGCACCGGGTCCAATGAAAATCTTTTGTGACAATACTGGAGCAATTGCTTAGCGAAGGAATCCGGATTTCACAAGAGAACCAAACACATCAAGAGACGCTTCAACTCCATCCGCGATCAAGTCAAGGAGGGAGACATAGAGATTTGCAAAATACAAATGGATCTGAATCTTGCAGACCCGTTGACTAAGCCTCTTCCACGAGCAAAACATGATCAACACCAAAACTCTATGGGTGTTAGAATCATTACTATGTAATCTAGATTAATGACTCTAGTGCAAGTGGGAGGCTGATGGAAATATGCCCTAGAGGCAATAATAAAGTTGTTATTTATATTTCCTTATAACATGATAAATGATTATTATTCATGCTAGAATTGTATTAACCGGAAACTTAGTACATGTGTGAATACATTGACAAAACAAAGTGTCCCTAGTATGCCTCTACTTGACTAGCTTGTTAATCAAAGATGGTTAAGTTTCCTGACCATAGACATGTGTTGTCATTTGATGAACGGGATCACGTCATTAGAGAATGATGTGATGGACAAGACCCATCCGTTAGCTTAGCATAATGATCGTTAAGTTTTATTACTATTGCTTTCTTCATGGCTTATACATATTCCTCTGACTATGAGATTATGCAACTCCCGAATACCGGAGGAACACCTTGTGTGCTATCAAACGTCACAACATAACTAAGTGATTATAAAGATGCTCTACATGTGTCTCCGAAGGTGTTTGTTGGGTTGGCATAGGTCAAGATTAGGATTTGTCACTCCGAGTATCGAAGAGGTATCTCTGGGCCCTCTCGGTAATGCACATCACTATAAGCCTTGCAAGCAATGTGACTAATGAGTTAGTTGTGGGATGATGCATTACGGAACGAGTAAAGAGACTTGCCTCTAATGATATTGAACTAGTTATGAGGATACCGATGATGGGCAAGTAACATACCAATGACAAAGGGAATAACGTATGTTGTTATTGCGGTTTGACCGATAAAGATCTTCGTAGAATATGTAGGAACCAATATGAGCATCTAGGTTCCGCTATTTGTTATTGACCGGAGATGTGTCTTGGTCATGTCTACATAGTTCTCGAACCCGGGGTCCGCATGCTTAACGTTCGATGACGATTTGTATTGTGAGTTATGTGTTTTGGTGACCGAAGATTGTTCGGAGTCCCGAATGAGATCACGGACATGATGAGGAGTCCCGAAATGGTCGATAGGTAAAGATTGATATATTGGACAATAGTATTCGGACACCGGAATGGTTTCGGGATGTTTAGGATATTTATCGGAGTACCGAGGGGTTACCGGAACCCCCTGGGGAAGTAATGGGCCTTCATGGGCCATAGGGGAGAAAGAGAGGGGAGCCTTCAGGGTGGCGTCCCCCAAGGGAGTCCAAATTGGACAAGGGGGAGGGGGCGCGGCCCCATTTCCTCTTTCCCTCTCCCTCTCCCTCTCCTTCCCTTTTCCTTCCAATGAGAAAGGAAAAATAGGGGGCGAATCCTACTATGAGTGGAGTCCTAGTAGGACTCCCCCCCTTGGTGGCTGGCCTCCTCCTCCCCTCCTTTATATACGGGGGAAGGGGGCACCCCAAAGTACAATAGTTGTTCGCTTAGCCGTGTGCGGTGCCCCCCTCCACAGTTTACTCCTCCGGTCATAGCGTCGTAGTGCTTAGGCGAAGCCCTGCGCGGATCACATCACCATCACTGTCACCACACCGTCATGCTGACAAAACTCTCCCTCGACCCTCTGCTGGATCAAGAGTTCGAGGGACGTCATCGAGCTGACCGTGTGTTGAACTCAGAGGTGCAGTACATTCGGTACTAGATCGGTTGGATCGTGAAGAAGTTCGACTACATCAACCGCGTTAACCTAACGCTTCTGCTTTCGGTCTACGAGGGTACATGGACACACTCTCCCCCCCTTGTTGCCATGCATCTCCTAGATAGGTCTTGCATGATCATAGGAAATTTTTTGAAATTGCATGCTACGTTCCCTAACACACGTATGGTGAACCGTTATGCAACGAAGTTGGAGCATGAGATATTTTTTGATTGTCTTCCTTATGAGTGGCGGTCGGGGACGAGCGATGGTCTTTTCCTACCAATCTATCCCCCTAGGAGAATGCGTGTATTACTTTGTTTCGATGACTAATAGATTTTCACAGTAAGTATGTGAGTTCTTTATGACTAATGTTGAGTCCATGGATTATACACACTATCACCCTTCCACCATTGCTAGCCTCTCTAGTACCGTGCAACTTTTGCTAGTACCATACACTGTCGGTGTTCTGGGAACAGGGGTCCCCAGACTTGCCTGCCTGCGGCCCACGGCATGGCACTCTCAGCGGCCTGGTACATCCCATCTTCATCGACAACCACTCAAGACCCTCATGAGGGCCCAAGCCTCACAAGGCGGACGACACAAGACCTCCTCAGGGGCAGCCTCGCTAGGCTGGCTCGCGAGGAGTAGAGATATCAAGGCAAGGGACACCTCGCGAGGTTCGCGTGATGTGAGCCATGACGACCGAAGCCAGGCAGGCGCCAGCGGGCGCAGAGTACCAGTTTCCTCTTTGGTGCTAAAGAGGCAGGCACAGGCGAGGAGTCCCGAGGCATCAGGCAAAGGTTTCCATATCGGTGCAACAAGACCAAGACCAGCAGGACGGCAGGACAGAGGTCATCGCGGAGCCCACAGCTACATCACCACCGGAGCCTTTGGCAGGCGAAGACCACCTTTAGTCAGGATAACTTGTACTGGTTGTCTCCCTTCAAAATTGGCCGTTGTGGGATCCCTTCCCGCCTACATTTGGGGAGAGGACTAGGGCCTCTATAAATAGGACTAGCCACCACCATAGGAGGCAACTCATCTGGGGATGGATCATTTAGATCACCCTCACACACACAAGCTCATCGAGCTCAAGAAGACCTCTCCTCAGGAGGTTGTTCATCCCTTGTACTTGTTCATCCCCAACCAACAAGGCAATCCACCACACCACACTGGAGTAGGGTATTACACCACAACGGTGGCCCGAACCAATATAAACTCCTATGTCTCTTGTTCCTTGGGTTCGGTGAGCTAGGCCTTGAAATCGTTGCAAGAGTGAGCTAGGGAGAGAGACAGATCTTTGTGCGCACCCCAGTGTTCGAACCTCAAGGGTTTGCCAGAACCCAGAATCCGACATTTGGTGCGCCAGGTAGGGGTGCGCCGAAGCTTCGCTCCTCCATCAGCTTCGCCTCTCCGTTCGATCTCCATGGCTGGAGCCGCTCCGACGGACGCCCCCAACGGCGCCATGGGGCTCAGGGTACTCACCTCCCGCATTGCGGCGGATGCAGTGGCCGCACAAGTCCAAGCCGGAGATGCCACCCCGCTACGATGGTGCGGCAGATCCGTTCATCTTTGTGCTGGCGTACGAGGAGGCCGTTCTGGAGGCTGAGGGCGACGACAAGGTCATGGCCAGCTGGTTCCCCATGGCCCTTGCTGGTGTGCCACGCGCCTGGCTACTCCACCTGCCAGGATCCTCTGTGGCTATTTGGGAGGAGCTACGTGGACTTTTCGTCACACGCTTCGCGGCACCAGCGTCAGTCACCGTCGCAGCCCTCCTCGGCGGCTCACAAGCGCCACCCTCGGACCACCATGCCAAGCAGTTTTTCCGCCAGATCGGCGCCGCCTCTGTGCAGTAGGGAGCCCCTCCAGGATGGGCGGCGCCCAAGGCCGACCTCACCTTTGACTCAGGGGACCACCCCGCAACCACTGCCGGCTCGGGCGTGCTCCCATGCTCTGCACACCCACCATCTGCAACGTAGCCATGACCAAGACCCTCATTGACGGTGGAGCTGGCCTCAACATGCTCTCTGTGGAAGCTTTTGGCTTGCTTCACATGTCGCACGATCGGCTCCACCCTACCAAGCCTTTCTCCGGAGTCGGTAGCGGATCCACTAGGCCCCTAGGGCAAATACGCCTCCCGGTCACCTTCGGTACCCAGGACAACTACCGCACCGAGCTGAACAACTTTGACATCCCCGTGTTGGTCTCCCATACAATGCCATCCTTGGGTACCCAGTCCTGGCTCAGTTCATGGCAGCGACCCATCCGGCCTACAACCTCATGAAGATGTCGGGGGGCAGCGGCGTCCTCACGGTGGCGGAAAACACCAAGGAGGCTTTGGCAGCTCTCAAGCTCGCCTTCCGGGCCACCGCGATAGCGCGCCCGGCTAATGAAGTCGCCCCATGGGCTAAGGGGGGCGCGCCAGCGAAAATGAAGCAGCTGCTCACTCAAGATTGAGCCAAAACGAAGCAAGTGCCGGTCGAGGAGGGCGGAGCCTCGGGAGCCACCTTCACCATAGGCGCCAACCTCGAGCCGGACCAAGAGGAGGCATTGCTGAAGTTCCTGTGCGCAAACAAGGAGGTATTCGCCTGGGAACCCAAATAGCTGGTAGGGGTCCCAAGGGGGGTAATCAAGCATTACTTAAGGGTGTGCCCCAACATGCGCCCCGTGAAGCAGAAGGTGCGGCGACAATCTATGGAGAAGCAGTCCTTCATCGTCCAGGAGACCCGCAAGCTGCAAGCGGCGAGTGTCATCCGCGAGGCCCGGTACCCTGAGTGGCTGGCGAACCCCGTCATCGTGCCCATGAAAGGCGGAAAGGAACGCATGTGCGTCGACTTCACCAACCTCAACAAAGCCTGCCCTCAAGACCCATTCCCGCTTCCACGCATCGACCAGATCATCGACTCCACTGCCAAGTGCGACCTGCTGTGCTTCCTGGACGCTTTCTCGGGTTACCACCAGATCAAGATGGCGGCGGAGGACGTCGAGAAGATACTGCTACACCTGCATGCCGTTCGGACTGCGCAACACTGGGGCGACCTTCTAGCGGCTGATGCACATCGCCCTGGGCTAGTAGCTCGGGAGGAACACGAAGGCCTAAGTCGACGACATCGTGGTAAAATCTCGGGAGGCAAGGACCCTGATTGAGGACCTGGAGGAGACCTTCGCCAGTCTGTGCCAGGTGGACCTGTGGCTCAACCCAGAGAAGTGTGTGTTTGGTGTTCCCTCCAGCAAGCTACTGGGCTTCCTCGTGTCCCACAGGGGTATCGAGGCTAACCCAGAGAAGGTCAAGGCGATAGAAGACATCAGCCCACCACAAACTTTCATGGAAATGTAGAAGCTTGCGGGCTGCATGACCTCGCTGGGGCGCTTCATCTCCAAGCTAGGGGAGCGCGCCCTGCCTTTCTTCAAGCTAATGAAGAAGGGCCCGTTCGAGTGGACCCCAGAGGCCGACCTGGCGTTTCAAGACCTCAAGAGATACCTGACCAGCCCTCCGGTGATGGTAGCGCCTCGTCCCCTCGAGCCCCTAGTGCTCTACCTAGCCGCCACTCCCCACTCGGCCAGCACGGCGTTGGTGGCGGTCCGAGAAGAGCGCCAGGCCAAGAGTCCGCCGCATAATGCCGCACCTTCAGCCGGGATGACGCGGCACCAAGACGATGCCACAGGGGCTACAACGGCGCCAGCGAATGGTCAGGCCCTGCAAGACGGAGCTCTCGAGGTCCCCCTACCTCAAGAGGCACCCCAACCTCCAGAGGCCTCAGGTCCTGCTGATGCTCCAGCCCTCGTTGAGCACTCGGTGTACTTTGTCAACATGGTGTTGCGGGATGCAAGGGCACGATATCCCATGCCACAGAAGCTTCTGCTCGCGCTCCTGGTGCCCTCATGCAAGCTGCGTCATTACTTTCAAGGCCACCCAATTAAGGTAGTCTCAGCCTACCCACTGGAGAGCATGCTCCGGAGCCCCAACACTGCGGGAAGAGTCGCCGAGTGGAACATGAAACTGCAGGTGTTTCAGCTAGAGTTCAGCACAACTAGGGTCATCAAGGGAGCCGCCCTTGCTGACTTCGTGGCCGAATGGACCGACGCTCAGGAACCTGAAGCAGGCAAGAGACGATCCCTCTTGCCAGGAAGCAAAGCACCGGACGGCTGGGTCATGTACTTCGATGGCGCTTTCGCACGCCAAGGCACGGGGGCTGGAGCCGCACTCATCTCGCCCACCCAAGACAAGCTATACTATGCCATGCAGCTTTGCTTCCAGTGGGGCGAGAAGGTCTCCAACAACATCGTGGAGTACGAGGGGCTGATCGCCGGCCTCAAGGCAGCGGCAGCCCTGGGAGTGAAGCGTCTCACCATCAAGGGCGACTCTCAGCTCCTCGTCAACTTCTCCAACAAGGTGTACGAGTCAAGGGACGAGCACATGGAGGCATACCTCGCGGAGGTGTGCAAGATGGAGAAGCAATTCTTGGGCCTGGAACTGCAGCATGTGCCTCGCGGCACAAACAAGGAAGCCGATGAGATCGCCAAGAGGGCGTCAAGGCATCATCCCCAAGAACCTGGTGTCTTCGAAGAGTGACTCTTCAAGCCCTCAGCGGCCCCCCGGTCGCTGAGCCTGCACCGCTTCAAGAGGAGCTTCCCCAGCCATCAACCTCAGGAGCCCCTGCCTGTGGCCCGACCTCAGGAGCTCGCCTGCTCCTAGCACTCGAGCCCCGGGAAGGGTGCTAGACCGAGGAGTTCAGGGCATAATTGATGCAAGGAACGTTGTCGGAGAAGTAGGAGGACGCGGAGCGCGTGGCCCGGCAAGCTATGACATACTGCATCCAAGATGGTGAGCTGTACAGGAAACAGCCAAATGATGTTTCCTTGCGATGCATCTCCAGGAAGTAGGGGAGCGAGCTGCTAGCTGACATACACGGCGGAGATTGCGGGCATCACTCGTTGTTGCACACCTTGATTGGCAAGGCGTTTCACAGCGGATTCTACTGGCCCACTTCACTCAATGACGAAGCCGAGTTGGTAAGGTCCTGTGAGGCCTGCCAGTTCCATGCCAAGCAAATCCACCAGCCTACCCAGGGCCTCCAGACTATCCCGCGCTCGTGGCCGTTCATAGTCTGGGGGCTGGATATCCTAGGTCTGTTCCCTCGAGCGCCTGGGGGCTACCGCTACCTCCACGTTGCCATCGACAAGTTCACCAAATGGGCAGAGGTGGAGGCCGTCCGCACCATCCCAGTCGGGTCCGCAGTTAAGCTCATCAAGGGCCTCGTGAGCTGGTTTGGGGTCCCTAACCACATCATCACCAACAATAGCTCGCAGTTCACTAGCAATCTCTTCAAGACATATTGTGCTAACCTTGGAACGCTGATATGCTATGCCTCAGTGGCACACCCCAGGAGCAACGGCCAGGCCGAGCATGCCAATGCAGAGGTCATGAGAGGCCTCAAGACCAGGACCTTCAAGAAGAAGCTCGAGGCATGCAGAAGGGGCTGGCACGATGAGCTGCCGTCCGTGTTGTTGTCCATCCGCACCACCGCCACCAAGCCAACAGGCGAGACCCCATTCTTCCTCGTCTACGGGGCCGAAGCAATCCTCCCTCACGAGGTTAAGCATCACTCTGCATGGGTCCTGGCGTTTGACAAGGCATGTCAGGACGCCATGGGGGGATGGACCTCGTGCTGAGGGAGGAGCGCCACCATCAAGCCTCACTCTAGGCGGCAAGATACCAGTAGGCGCTGCAACGGTATCACTGCCGCAGCGTCCGCTCGAGGTGGGTGATCTCGTCCTTAGGCGGGTGCTCTCCAGGGAAGGGCTGCATAAGCTTTCACCCATGTGGGAGGGCCCATTTAGTATTGCCCACGTCTCCAGGCCTGGCGCCGTGTGCCTGGAGACGCAGGATGGGATCCCCATCCAGAACGCCTGGAACATCCAGCACCTCTGGAAGTTCTACCCATGAAGCAAGGCCCAGTGCCTATGAAGGTCTCCGGTCGTGACACTCTCACGTAATAATGAGTGGGTTGTACATGCCCCGGAGTCTCCGGAGTGCCGCCCTCGGGCCTTGGGGGCTCCCTCCCATGTCCTAGTGGCAGCACTTAGCTCCGCGCTGGTGAGAAGACTAGACTAGATGCCGGACGCGGCTGTTCATTTGCTTTTTGTAGTTGGCTTGCACCCCTTTTAAATGGAATTTGAAGTTCTGGCGTTTCTCGTTGGCTTGGTTGGATTTCCTCTTCTCTCTGTTTCTCCCCTCAGTTCTTTGCTTTATGCCAGGGAGGGCGGCAGTTGCCCGACGCTCTCCCTCGCACGCCTCGTGAGGGGGCTAGACAGGTGCGTGCGTGTGCGCTCCCCTAATCTCCGTGAGGCGCCCTCGATCGAGCTCCTAGCTGGCACATCCCCTTTTAAGTTCATACCCCACGGGTATCGCAATGCGGTGCGCTAGGCCATGGTCAGCCCATGCTCAAGGCCCTGTGCAAGAAGGGATAAGGATTTCCTAACGAATTTTTTCAATTTCTCGTTGTCCCCCAAGTCGGCAGCAGGGAAGCCTCACCAGAGGCTAGGAGGCGCACGCCCACACCAAGTGGAAACTACCTCGGATGTACCAAGCTAAGTTATCCCCTTACGCCTACATAAATCACAGATGACACAACACAGCCCAGAAACAGTAGACATAAGCATAAAGCAACATAAGCATTACAGTTCATTACACGCCCTCGCAGGGCCCCATACTTGTTTCTAAAATGCAGGAAGAAAGGGAAAGACAGGCAAAAGCGCTCCTACACCCGCGGCTGCTCACGAGGATCATCTCTCAGTGCCCCCGGGACTCAGCCGGAGCCCTCCTCGCGCTTCATTGGGGTGTGGTGACGGGACGACCTGCCACCGTCCTCAAAGCGAGCCCGACGGCGCGGCGGTTGGTCATAGCCGATGCTGCTGGAGCTTTCGCCGGAGGAAGAGCTGTCGCTGTCGGACGAGCCATGGCCATCACTGAGGACGAGTTCGCCCTCCTCCTCGTCACGGCCGTCGCCGAGGCCGAGCACTTCGTCACCGTCGCTGTCCTCGGGGCAGCACCCAGAGCGGCGATCATCTTCCCTGAACACCCTCACAAAGAGGGTTGCGGCACTATCGTACTTGAAGTGGAGGGTGCACCGCCTGGTTAGACCGCTCGCGCGGGCAAACGTCTGTCAGCCGCGGGCCAGGGCTACATTGCCTGCGGCGGAGACCTCCAACACAACCCATGAGGCATTGCTGCAGCAGCCGTCGGCCTACAGCCAGAGGCTGCTAGGACCCGTGGCCGGCAGCTCACCGGCAAAGGAGCACGGAAGCTGAAGCCAGGTGCCAGGCGGGTTCTCTGACCACACGACGAACTCCGGCAGCACCTCCGCCGAGTGGAAGCGCGACCGGGCAGGCCGGGCGACCATGGCTCACTGCCCTTCATTGGCGGGACTGCCACATCTCGAGCGGCTCCCGCCGCGCGAGGAGGCGCCGCCGCGGCCGCCAGGAACGGCACCGAACCCCGACGACATTCATCCGCGCCCATGAGGGACCACAACGGGGGTTGCGGCATGCTTGCGGGGGCGACCACGCCCCCTCTTAGGCGAAGGCGAGCCGGGCCCCTCCTGGCAAGCCTTTCCCTTCTCTGCGGCCGAGAACCTCTTCGTCGGCGCCATGGGTGTCGCTACAAGGCGACGAAGCAAGGAGGAAGAAGACAACGTAGGCGAAATGGAGGAAGATATGGGCAACGGGGGCTTCGTCCCTCTCCTCATTTATAGCCAGGAGGAGGCCAACCGTCGACCTCCACGATCGCAGGTAATGATGGTTTTTCTGCATGCACCAGGGACTCGTCAAGTCGGGCAGTTGCCGAGGCAGCATGGGGAAGCGGAGGCGCCCACGTCCTGTCAATCTCCACGTGTCAATCAAGGCCACAGGCAGTTAGGGCCTGCGGCGCTCCGCACTTGCCCTTTGGCTTCGCCTCCAAGCCAAGTACAAGTGCACCTTGGGCCCGGGGGCTACTGTCGGCGTTCTGGGAACGGGGGTCCCTAGACTTGCCTGCCTGCGGCCCACGGCGTGGCTCTCTCAGCGGCCTGGTACAACCCATCTTCATCGACAACCACTCAAAACCCTCGCGAGGGGCCAAGCCTCGCAAGGCGGACGACACAAGACCTCCTCAGGGGCAGCCTCGCTAGGCTGGCTCGTGAGGAGCGGAGATATCAAGGCAAGGGACACCTTGCAAGGTTCACATGACGTGAGCCATGACGACCGAAGCTAGGCGGCGCTAGCGGGTGCAGAGTACCAGTTTCCTCTTTGGTGCTAAAGAGGCAAGCGTAGGCGAGGAGTCCCGAGGCATCAGGCAAAGGTTTCCATATCGGTGCAACAAGACCAAGACCAGTAGGACGGCAGGACGGAGGTCATCGCGGAGCCCACAACTACATCACCATCAGAGCCTTTGGCAGGCGAAGACTACCTTTAGTCAGGATAACTTGTACTGGTTGTCTCCCTTCAAAATTGGCCGTTGTGGGATCCCTTCCCGCCTACATTTGGGTTGAGGACCAAGGCCTCTATAAATAGGACTAGACACCGCCATAGGAGACAAATCATCTGGGGACGGATCATTCAGATCACCCTCACACACACAAGCTCACCGAGCTCAAGAACACCTCTCCTCAGGAGGCTATTCATCCCTTGTACTTGTTCATCCCCAGCCAACAAGGCAATCCACCACACCACACTGGAGTAGGGTATTACACCACAACGGTGGCCCAAACCAGTATAAACTCTTGTGTCTCTTGTTCCTTGGGTTCGGCGAGCTAGGCCTTGAAATTGTTGCGAGAGTGAGCTAGGGAGAGAGAGATCTTCGTGTGCACCCCAGTGTTCGAACCTCAAGGGTTTGCCGGAACCCAGAATCCGACATAAACCCACCATATACCTTCCTAAAAACAACCACCATACCTACCTATTATGGCATTTCCATAGCCATTCCGAGATATATTGCCATGCAACTTTCCACCGTTCCGTTTATTATGACACGCTTCCTCATTGTCATATTGCTTTGCATGATCATGTAGTTGACATCGTATTTGTGGCAAAGACACCTTCCATCATTTTTTTATACATGTCGCTCTTAAGTCATTGCACATCCCGGTACACCGCTGGAGGCATTCATATAGAGTCATATTTTGTTCTAAGTATCAAGTTGTAATCTTCTGAGTCGTAAGTAAATAAAAGTGTGATGATCTTCATTACTAGAGCATTGTCCCATGTAAGGGAAAAAAGAGGAGGCCAAAGAAGCCAAAAAATGAGAGAAAAAGAGAGAAGGGGCAATGTTACTATCCTTTTTCCACACTTGTGCTTCAAAGTAGCACCATGATCTTCATGTTAGAGAGTCTCCTATGTTGTCACTTTCATATGCTAGTGGGAATTTTTCATTATAGAACTTGGATTGTATATTCCAATGATGGGCTTCCTCAAATTGCCCTAAGTCTTCATGAGCAAGCAAGTTGGATGCACACCCACTTAGTTTTCTTTTTTGAGCTTTCGTAAACTTATAGCTCTAGTGCATCCATTGCATGGCAATCCCTACTCACTCACATTGATATCTATTGATGGGCATCTCCATAGACCGTTGATACGCCTAGTTGATGTGAGACTATCTCCTTCTTTTTGTCTTCTCCACACCCACCATATTCTATTCCACCTATAGTGTTATGTCCATGGCTCACGCTCATGTATTGCGTGAAAGTTGAAAAAGTTTGAGAACATCGAAAGTATAAAACGATTGCTTGGCTTGTCATCGGGGTTGTGCATGATTTGAATATTTTGTGTGATGAAGATGGAGCATAGCCAGACTATATGATTTTGTAGGGCTAAGCTTTCTTTGGCCATGTTATTTTGAGAAGACATAGTTGCCTTGTTAATATGCTTGAAGTATTATTGTTTTTATGCCAATATTAAACTTTTGTTTTGAATCTGATGGATCTGAACATTCATGCCACAATAAAGAAACTTAAATGGATAAATATGTTAGGTAGCATTCCACATCAATTCTGTTTTTATCATTTACCTACTCGAGGATGAGCAGGAATTAAGCTTGTGGATGCTTGATACGTCTCCAACGTATCTATAATTTTTTATTGTTCCATGTTATTATATTATCTGTTTTCGATGTTTTATATGCATTAATATGCTATTTAATATTATTTTTGGGACTAACCTACTAACCTAGAGCCCAGTGCCAGTTTCTGTTTTTCCCTTGTTTTTTAGCTTCGTGGAAAAGGAATACCAAACGGATTAAAACCTTCGCGATGATTTTTCTTGGACCAGAAGACACCTAGGAGACTTTGAGATGAAGTCGGAAGAGCCACGAGGTGGCCACAAGGGTAGAGGGCGTGCCCCCTGCCTTGTGGCCCCCCCCCCCCGTGACTCTCCTGGCCTAATTCTTTCGCCTATATATTCACATATATTCCCAAACCACTAGAAACATCCACGAAAAGACTTTTCCACCGCCGCAACCTTCTGTTCCCATGAGATCCCATCTAGGGGCCTTTTCCGGCACCCGACCGGAGGGGGATTCGATCATGGAGGGCTTCTACATCAACTCTATTGCCCTTCCGATGAAGCATGAGTAGTTTAGCACAGACCTACGGGTCCATAGCCAGTAGCTAGATGGCTTCTTCTCTCTCTTTGATTCTCAATACCATGTTCTCCTCGATGTTCTTGGAGATCTATCCGATGTAATATTCTTTTGTGGTGTGTTTGTCGAGATCCGATGAATTGTGGATTTATGACCAGCTTATTGACAAATATTATTTGAATCTTCTCTGAATTCTTATATGCATGATTTGATATCTTTGTAATTCTCTTTGAATTATCGATTTGGTTTGGCCAACTAGATTGATTTTTCTTGCAATGGGAGAAGTGCTTAGCTTTGGGTTCAATCTTGTGGTGTCCTTTCCTAGTGACAGTAGGGGCAGCAAGGCACGTATTGTATTGTTTCCATCAAGGATAAAAAGATGGGGTTTTCATCATATTGCTTGAGTTAATTCCGCTACATCATGTTATCTTACTTAATGCGTTACTCTGTTCTTCATGAACTTAATACTCTAGGTGCAAGCAGGAGTCGGTCGATGTGTGAAGTAATAGTAGATTAGTAGTAGATGCAAAATAGTTTCAGTCTGCTTGACATGATCGTGATGCCTATATTTCATAATCATTGCCTTATATATCGTCATAACTTTGCGCTTTTCTATCAATTGCTCGATAGTAATTCGTTCACCCACCGTATTATTTGCTATTATGACAGAAGCCTCTAGTGTAACCTATGCCCCCCGGGTCTATTTTCCGTCATATTAGTATCCAATCTACTATTTTGCAATCTTTTACTTTCCAATCTATAAACCAAAAATACCAAAAATATTTACTTTACCATTTGTTTATTTTCAACTATCTCTATCAGATCTCACTTCTGCAAGTAACCGTGAAGGGATTGACAACCCCTTTATCGAGTTGGGTGCAAGTTGTTTGATTGTTTGTGCAGGTATTAGCTGATTTGTGTCTTGTCTCCTACTGGATTGATACCTTAGTTCTCTAACTGAGGGAAATACTTATCTCTACTTGCTGCATCACCCTTTCCTCTTCAAGGGAAAAACCAACGCAAGCTTGAGAAGTAGCAAGAGGTATCTCTGGGACCTCTTGGTAATAAACATCATTAGCTTGCAAGCAAATGACTAAGGAGTTAGCCACGAGGTGATGTATTACGAAACGAGTAAAGAGACTTGTCGGTAACGAGATTGAACTAGGTATATAGATACCGATGATCGAATCTCGGGCAAGTAACATACCAATGGACAAAGGGAATTATGTATGTTGTCATAACGGTTCGATCGATAAAGATCTTTGTAGAATATGTAGGAGCCAATATTGGCATCCAGGTTCCACTATTGGTTATTGGTTAGAGAGGTGTCTTGGTCATGTCTACATAGTTCTTGAACCCGTAGGGTCCGCACACTTAACGTTCGTTGACGATATAGTATTGTATGAGTTATGTGATTTGGTGACCAAATGTTGTTCGGAGTCCCGGGTGAGATCACAAACATGACGAGGAGTCTCAAAATGGTCGAGAGGTAAAGATTGATATATAGCAGGATGGTATTCGGACACCGAAAGTGTTTCAGAGGGTACTAGGTACTTATCGGGTCACCGAAAAGGAGTTTCGGGCACCCCCGGCAAAGATACGGGCCTAATGGGCCAAAGGGGGAACATATCATCCCCTGGTGCGCCCCTTCTTTGGAAAGCAGGACCTAAGGGAAGGAAAGGGGGAAGTGCTAATGACCCACAACTATAGGGGATCTATCGTAGTCCTTTCGAGAAGTAAGAGTGTCGAACCCAACGAGGAGCTGAAGGAAATGACAGGTGGTTTTTCAGCAAGGCATTCTCTGCAAGCACTGAAATTATCGGTGACAGATAGTTGTATGATGAGATAATTCATACCGGGTAACAAGTAAAGGAAGTAAACAAGGTGCAGCAAGGTGTCCCAATCCTTTTTGTAGCAAAGGACAAGCCTGGACGAACTCTTATATAATGCAAAGCTCTCCCGAGAACACATGGGAATTGTTGTCAAGTTAGTTTTCATCATGCTCACATGATTCACATTTGTTACTTTTATAATTTGATATGTGGGTGGACCGGTGCTTGGTTGCTGCCCTTCCTTGGACAAGCCTCCCACTTATGATTAACCCCTCTCGCAAGCATCGGCAACTACAAAAGAAGAATTAAGATAAATCTAACCATATCATGAAACATATGGATCCAAATCAGCCCCTTACGAAGCAACGCATAAACTAGGGTTTAAGCTTAAGTCACTCTAGCAACCCATCATCTACTTATTACTTTCCATTGCCTTCCCCTAGGCCCAAATCATGGTGAAGTGTCATGTAGTCGATGTTCACATAACACCGCTAGAGGAAAGACAACATACATCTCATCAGAAAATCGAACGAATACCAAATTCACATGATTACTTATAACAAGACTTCTCCCATGTCCTCAGGAACAAATGTAACTACTCACAAAACATATTTTTGTTCATAATCAGAGGAGTATTAATTATCATTAAGGATCTGAAAAAATAATCTTCCACCGGATAATCCAACTAGCATCAACTACAAGGAGTAATCAACACTACTAGCAACCCACAGGTACCAATCTGAGGTTTGAGACAAAGATCAAAGACAAGAGATGAACTAGGGTTTGAGAGGAGATGGTGCTAGTGAAGATGTTGATGGAGATTGACCCCCTCTTGATGAGAGGATCGTTGGTGATGATGATGGCTTCGATTTCCCCCTCCCGGAGGGATGTTTCCCCGGCAGAACAGCTCCACCGGAGCCCTAGATTGGTTCTGCCCAAGTTCCGCCTCGAGACGGCGGCGCTTCATCCCTAAAGCTTCCTTCTTATTTTTTTTCCAGGTCAAAAGACACCATATAGCAGAAGATGGGCATCGGAGGCCTGGTAGGGGCCCCACAAGGATGGGGGGCACGCCCTCCACCATTGTGGCTGGCTGGTGGCCCCCCTCTGGTGCTTTCATCACCCATTATTTTTTATATATTCCAAAAATATTCTCCGTGAAGTTTCAGGACTGTTGGAGTTGTGCAGAATAGGTCTCTAATATTTGCTCCTTTTCCAGTCGAGAATTCCAGCTGCCGGCATTCTCCCTCTTCATGTAAACCTTATAAAATAAGAGAGAAAAGGCATAAGTATTGTGATATAATGTGTAATAACAGCCCATAATGCTATAAATATCAATATAAAAGATTGATGCAAAATGGACGTATCAGCTCCCCCAAGGTTAGACCTCGCTTGTCCTCAAGCGAAAGCCAAAATCGGAAAATATGTCCACATGTTTAGAGATAGAGGTGTCGATACAATAAAATACGGACATGAGGGCATCATGAGCATATTTAGAACAACAACATATATTGTCATATAATTTCTTATGCTAAAGTAACAATTCTCTCATAAGGTAAAGTACGGATCAGAAACTTCATTGAAAACTAACAAACTATGATCTCAGTCATTGAAGCAATTGCAATTTATCATAACATCGGAAAGAGTCAATTCAAGAGCTTTTCGGCAAGTCCACATACTCAACTATCATTTAATCTTTCACAATTGCTAACACTCACGTGATACTTATGGGTACAAAGTTTCAATCAAACACAGAGAAAGATAGGGGCTTATAGTTTCGCCTCCCAACTTTTTACCTCAAGGGTAATGTCAACAATAATACTTTATGATAACCTACATCCGAGTGGATATGTATATATATATCCAGATCTCTCCAACACATAGTGCTTGCCAAAGGAAAAAGTGTAAAAAGGAAAGGTGGTGATCACCATGACTCTTGTAATAGGGTAGAAGATAAAAGTAAAAGATAGGCCCTTCGCAGAGGGAAGCAGATGTTGTCATGCACTTTTATGGTTGGATGCACAAAATCTTAATGCAAAAGAACGTTACTTTATATTGCCGCTTGTGATAAGGACCTTTATTATGCAGTCCGTCGCTTTTATTTCTTCCATATCACAAGTTCGTATAAAGCTTATTTTCTTCACACTAATAGATCATACATATTTAGAGAGCAATTTTTATTGCTTGCACCGATGACAACTTACTTGAAGGATCTTACTCAATCCATAGGTAGGTATGGTGGACTCTCATGGCAAAACTGGTTTAAGGGATGTTTGGAAGCACAAGTAGTATTTCTACTTGGTGCAAAGAATTTGGCTAGCATGAGAGGGAAAGGCAAGCTCAACATGTTGGATGATCCATGACAATATAACTTCTATTCAGATATAAGCAAACATAACTCATTATGTTGTCTTCCTTGTCCAACATCAACCTTTAGCATGTCATATTTTAATGAGTGCTCACAATTACAAAAGATGTCCAAGTTAGTATATTTACATGTGAAGCCTCTCTTTCTTTATTACTACCTATTAATTGCAACATGACCAAAACTATGTTTGTCAACTCTCAACAACTTTTATTCATCACACTCCTTATATGTGAAGTCATTACTCTCCATAAGATCAATATATGATCTTTTTATTTATTTTTATTCTTTCTTTTATTTAATTCCCTCAAGATCATAGCAAGAAAGCAAAACCCTGAACTCAAAACTACTCTTTATTATATATAACTCACAGACCTGATTACATAAATAGAGATCAAAACAAAACTCAAAGCTAGATCATACTAAAAACTTTATTCTACTAGATCAAGATATAACCAAAAGGATTGAACTAAGAAAAACGATAAAGATAAAGATGTGATGGTGATACGATACCGTGGCATCTGCCCCAAGCTTGGCAGTTGCCAAGGGGAGTGCCCATACCCATGTATTTATGTCTCTTTATTCGGGGGTGGTGATGATGGAGTTATTGATGAAGTAGTGCCACACATCGAGCATAGGAGATGCTCCAGTTTACGAATAATGCCCTTGAGTGTGGTGATGTGCTCTTGCAACAGAATATTTTCACGAGTGAGATATTTATTTTGCACATGAACTAGTTCAATAATCTTGAAAGCTTCAATTTTCGTAGGGGTAAGCTGATTGTAGTAAGGTTGAAGGATGTCTTCTTCTTCTGCTACCGGAACTTGATCTTCCGCGACCTTCTTGATCTTATCACCTTCGTTGATTCCCCCAAGTTCTTATTTCTTCATCTCTATCTTCATTAGCCAAGCATCATCGCTCGCCTTGTTGGAGGAGGGGGGCGACATGATGTCTGGCCTTGAAAACTCTAGCAGAAAATAGCTCAACACGAAAACAGGAGATTTTGCCATGGTACGGTGGTCAAAACCTTCGGGAGATTATATAATGAACTTTTACCGACCAAAAGAAGTATTGTGCAAGAAAACAGAGTACGGAGGGCACGAGGTGGCCACAAGGTCGAGGGGCACGCCCAGGGGGTAGGGCGCGCCCTCCACCCTTGTGGACGCCTCGTGTCTCTTTCAGACTACTTTTAATTTTCCTAATTTTTTTAATATTCCAAAACAGAGAAAAATTGCTATTAGAACAGTTTTGGAGTCGGTTTACTTACCGTACCACATACCTATTCCTTCTCGGAGTATGAAACATTCTGGAAAGTGTCCCTTATGTACTCCTCCGATGTTACGGTGTCGATTATATTGGTCTTAACATTTATGGGAGTACCTGTGATATAATGTTTGATTCTTTGACCGTTTACCACCTTCGGATTTGTGCCTTCGGCGTTGTTAATTTTGATGGCACCGGAACGATAAACCTCCTCGGTAATGTAAGGCCCTTCCCATTTAGAGAGAAGTTTTCCTGCAAAAAAACTTAAACAGGAGTTGTATAGCAAAACATGATCACCTACATTAAACTCACGCTTTTGTATACTTTTGTCATGCCATCTTTTAACCTTTTCTTTAAACAACTTGGCATTCTCATAGGCTTGGGTTCTCCATTTATCAAGCAAGATAATGTCAAATAACCTCTTCTCACCGGCAAGTTTGAAATCATAGTTGAGCTCTTTAATAGCCCAATATGCCTTATGTTCTAGTTCGAGAGGTAAGTGACACACTTTTCCATAAAACATTTTATAAGGAGACATGCCCATAAGGTTTCTATAAGTAGTTCTATAAGCCCATAATGCGTCATCAAGTTATTAGACCAATTATTTCTAGATCTATTAACAGTCTTTTGCAAAATCAATTTAATCCCTCTGTTGCTCAATTCTACATGACCACTAGACTGAGGATGATAAGGAGATGCGATTGTATGGTTAACATCATACTTAGCAAGCATTTTATGGAAAACACCATGAATAAAATGTGAACCACCATTAGTCATTAAATATTTAGGGACTCCAAACCTCAGAAAAATAACTTCTTTAAGCATCTTAATAGAAGTGTTATGATCGACACTACTAGTTGGAATAGCTTCTACCCACTTAGTAACATAATCAACAGCAACTAAAATATGTGTATACCCATTAGAAGAAGGAAAAGGTCCCATATAATCAAAGCCCCAAACATCAAATGGTTCAATAACAAGTGAATAATTCATAGGCACTTCCTGACATCTACTAATATTGCCAATTCTTTGGCATTCATCACAAGACAAGACAAACTTACGAGCATCCTTGAAGAGAGTAGGCTAATAAAAAACATATTACAATTCCTTGTGTGCAATTCTATCTCCAGCGTGGTGTTCTCCGTAATACTTGGAGTGGCACTTGCATAGGATTTGTCCCTGTTCATGCTCAGGTACATAACGTCTAATAACACCATCTACTCCTTCTTTATAAAGGTGTGGGTCATCCCAAAAGTAATATCTTAAATCATAGGAAAACTTTTTATTTTGCTGGTATGTGAAACTAGGTGGTAAAAATTTAGCAACAATGTAAATAGCATAATCAGCATACCATGGAGCATTACAAGAAGCATTTATGACATTTAATTGTTCATCAGGAAATCTATCATCAATAGGCACTGGGTCATCAAGAACATTTTCTAACCTAGAAAAGTTGTCTGCAACGGGGTTCTCAGCTCCCTTTCTATCAACAATATGCAAGTCAAATTCTTGTAGCAAGAGAACCCATCTAATAAGTCTAGGTTTAGCATCTTTCTTTTCCATAAGATATTTAATAGCAGCATGATCAGTGTGAACAGTTACTTTGGAATCAACAATATAAGATCTGAACTTATCACAAGCAAATACAACTGCTAAAAATTCTTTTTCAGTAGTAGCATAATTTCTCTCGGCACTGTCTAGAGTTTTACTAGCATAATGAATAACATTCAATTTCTTATCAACTCTTTGTCCTAGAACAACACCAACAGCATAATCACTAGCATCACACATAATTTCAAAGGGTAAATTCCAATCAGGTGGCTGAACAATAGGTGCAGAAATCAAGGCTTTCTTAAGTATTTCAAATGCTTCTACACAATCATCATCAAAAACAAAAGTAACATCTTTTTGCAAGAGATTAGTGAGAGGCCTAGAAATTTTAGAGAAGTCTTTAATAAACCTCCTATAGAAACCAGCATGACCAAGGAAACTTCTTATACCTTTGATATCTGTAGGACACGTCATTTTTTCAATAGCATCTACTTTAGCTTTATCAACTTCAATACCTCTTTCAGAAATTTTATGCCCCAAGACAATACCTTCATTAACCATAAAGTGGCACTTCTCCCAATTCAAGACAAGATTAGTTTCTTCATCTCTGCAAAACTCGATCAAGGTTGCTTAAGCAATCATCAAAAGAAGTACCGTAAACGGAGAAGATCATCCATGAAAACCTCAACAACCTTTTCACAAAAATCAGAGAATATAGCAGCCATACATCTTTGAAAGGTAGCAGGTGCATTGCATAAACAAAAACGCATACGTCTATAAGCAAAGGTACTGAAAGGGCAAGTAAAAGTGGTCTTCTCTTGATCATCTTTTGACACAGGTATTTGAGAAAAACCAGAATAACCATCTAGAAAGCAAAAAATGTGTGTGTTTGGATAGTCTTTCTAGCATTTGATCAATAAAAGGTAGAGGGTAATGATCTTTTCTAGTAGCTTTATTCAATTTGTGAAAATCAATTACCATTCTATAACCTGTAGCAATTCTTTGTCGAATCAATTCATTCTTATCATTAGGAACAACAGTAATACCTCGCTTCTTAGGGACACAATGAACAGGACTTACCCATTTACTATCAGCAATAGGATAAATTATACCTGCTTCCAGAAGCTTTAGTATTTCATTTCTTACCACTTCTTTCATCTTAGGATTTAACCTTTGTTGGTGATCAACAACTGGTTTAGCATCATTCTCCAAATTAATTTTGTGCTGACATAGAGTGGGACTAATGCCCTTAAGATCATCAATAGTATATCCAATAGCAGCACGGTGCTTCTTCAGAGTTTTCAATAATTTATTTTCTTCAATTTCTGAATGGTTAGCACTAATAATAACATGATATATCTTATTTTCATCAAGATAAGCATATTTCAAATTATGAGGTAATTGTTTAAGCTCAAACACGGGATCACCCTTGGGTGGAGGGGGATCCCCAAGGATTTCAACATGCAAGTTGTGTTTCAAAATAGGCCCTTGATTGAAGAATATTTCATCTATTTCCCTTCTATTCATAAACATATCATTTTTATGGTCTAGCAAATATAGTTCTAAAGGATTAGTATGAGGCACAGCAATAGAAGCAAGACCAATAGTCTCATCCTTACTAGGCAATTCTTTATCATGGGGGTTGTATACGAAATTTAGAGAAATTAAAATCATGAGACATATCCCCTAAACCAATAGTAACAATATCTTTCTCGCAGTCTATCTTAGCATTAACAGTATTCAAGAAGGGTCTACCAAATATAATGGGACAAAATTTATCTTGTGGGGAAGCAAGAACAAGAAAATCAGTAGGATATTTTATCTTCCCACACAAGACTTCAACATCTCTAACAATCCCAATTGGTGAAATAGTATCTCTATTGGCAAGCTTAATAGTAACATCAATGTCTTCTATCTCAGCAGGTGCAATATCATTCATAATTTCTCGGTACAAGGTATAAGGAATTGCACTCACACTAGCACCCAAATCACATAAGCCATGATAACAATGATCTCCTATTTTAACGGAAACAACAGGCATGCCAACAATAGGTCTATGTTTATCTTTCATATCAGGTTTAGCAATTCTAGCAGCTTCATCACAGAAATAAATAACATGCCCATCAATATTATCGACCAAGAGATCTTTAACCATAGCAATACTAGGTTCAACTTTAATTTGTTCAGGGGGTGTAGGTGTTCTAGTATAACTCTTACGAACCACAGTTGAAGCTTTAGCATGATCCTTTATTCTAACAGGAAAAGGTGGTTTCTCAATATAAGCAGTAGGAACAATAGGATCAACATTATAAGTAATAATTTCCTCTTCAACTTTAATAGGTTCTACTACTTTAACTTCAATGGGAGGATGATATTTAAACCACTTCTCCTTAGGGAGATCAACATGAGTAGCAAAAGATTCACAGAAAGAAGCTACTATCTCAGAGTCAAGTCCATATTTAGTGCTAAAATCACGAAAAGCATCGGTATCCATAGAAGATTTAACACAATCAAACTTAAGGTTTATACCTGACTCCTTACCTTCGTCGAGGTCCCAATCTTCAGAGTTGCGTTTAATTCTTTCCAATAAATCCCATTTGAATTCAATATCCTTCTTCATAAAAGAACCAGTACAAGGAGTATCGAGCATGGATCGATCATTATGAGAAAGCCGAGCATAAATTTTTGAATAATACTTTCTCTTGAGAGCTGATGATTGGGGCAAGAATATAACACTGTCTTAATCCTCCCCAAGTTTGAGCGATACTTTCTCCTTCACGAGGCCAAAAATTATATATATATATATAATTCCGATCACGATGAACCAGATGCATAGGATAAAACTTCTGATGAAATTCCAATTTCAATCGGTTGTAGTTCCATGATCCAATATCATCACATAGCCTATACCATGTCAATGCCTTTCCTTTCAAATATAAAGGGAAGACCTTCTTCTTGACCACATCCTTGGGCATACCTGCAAGCTTAAATAATCCACAAACTTCATCCACATAGATTAGGTGCACATCAGGATGTAATGTTCCATCTCCTCCATAAGGATTAGCTAGCAGTTTCTCTATCATACCCGAAGGAATTTCATAATAAATATTTTCAGTAGGTGCAGTAGGTTGAGGACCAACTCTTTGCTCTTCCGGTCAAGGTGAAGATACCCCAAACAAGCCCCTCAAAGGATTATTTTTCATAGTAACAAGTGACAGTAAATTTCAGCACACTATTTTCCTTACCAAATTACCCTTACCAAAGGTGCTTCACTCCCCGAAAACGGTGCCAGAAAAGAGTCTTGACGACCCACAAGTATCGGGGATCTATCGTAGTCCTTTTGATAAGTAAGAGTGTCAAACCCAACAAGGAGCAGGAGGAAATGACAAGTGGTTTTTTAGCAAGGTATTCTCTGCAAGCACTAAAATTATCGGTGACAGGTAATTGTATGATGAGATAATTCATAACGGGTAACAAGTAACAAAAGTAAACAAGGTGCAGCAAGGTGTCCCAATCCTTTTTGTAGCAAAGGACAAGCCTGGACGAACTCTTATATAATGCAAAGCGCTCCCGAAGACACATGGGAATTGTTGTCAAGTTAGTTTTCATCATGCTCATATGATTCGCGTTCGTTAGTTTGATAATTTGATATGTGGGTGACCGGTGCTTGGGTGCTGCCCTTCCTTGGACAAGCCTCCCACTTATGATTAACCCCTCTCGCAAGCATCTGCAACTACGAAAGAAGAATTAAGATAAATCTAACCATAGCATGAAACATATGGATCCAAATCAGCCCCTTACGAAGCAACGCATAAACTAGGGTTTAAGCTTCTGTCACTCTAGCAACCCATCATCTACTTATTACTTCCCAATGCCTTCCCCTAGGCCCAAATCATGGTGAAGTGTCATCTAGTCGACATTCACAGAACACCACTAAAGGAAAGATAACATACATCTCACCAAAATATCGAACGAATACCAAATTCACATGATTAATTATAACAAGACTTCTCCCATGTCCTCAGGAACAAACGTAACTACTCACAAACATATTTTGTTCATAATCAGAGGAGTATTAATTATCATTAAGGATCTGAAAATATAATCTTCCACCGGATAAACCAACTAGCATCAACTACAAGGAGTAATCAACACTACTAGCAAGCCACATGTACCAATCTGAGGTTTGAGACAAAGATCGCATACAAGAGATGAACTAGGGTTTGAGAGGAGATGGTGATGGTGAAGATGTTGATGGATATTGACCCCCTCTCGATGAGAGGATCGTTGGTGATGACGATGGCTTCGATTTCCCCCTCCTGGAGGGATGTTTCCCCGGCAAAACAGCCCCGCGGAAGCCGTAGATTGGTTCTGCCCAAGTTCCGCCTCGAGACGGCGGCGCTTAGTCCCGAAAGCTTCCTTCTTATTTTTTCGAGGGAAAAAGACACCATATAGCAGAAGATGGGCGTTGGAGGCCTGCCAGGGGGCCCACAAGGATGGGGGGTGCCCAGGGGGTAGGGCACGCCCTCCACCATTGTGGCTGGCTGGTGGGCCCCCTCCGATGCTTTCTTCGCCCATTATTCTTTATGTATTCCAAAAATATTCTCCGTGAAGTTTCAAGACTTTTGGAGTTGTGTAGAATAGATCTCTAATATTTTCTCCTTTTCCAGTCGAGAATTCTAGCTGCCGGCATTCTCCCTCCTCATGTAAACCTTATAAAATAAGAAAGCAAAGCCATAAGTATTGTGATATAATGTGTAATAACAGCCCATAATGCTATAAATATCAATATAAAAGCATGATACAAAATGAACGTATCAAGGGCTAGCCCCTCCTGCCTTTGGGAGAAAGGAAAGGGGGGGCGCCACCCTCCCCTGCCTTTCCCCTGCACCTATATAAGGCAGGGGCGCGGTTTGGGAGGGACTCCAAGTAGGATTCCTCCTACTTGGGTGCCTCCGTTGGGTGCTCCTCCCTCCCACCTATATATATGTGGTAGGGGGCGCCTAGCACACAATAGACAATGGCCTATCCGTGTGCGGCGCTTCCCTCCACTGTTTACACCCCCGGTCATATTTTCGTAGTACTTAGGCGAAGCCCTGCGGAGATCACATCTTTTGGGAAATGTAGCATGTAATTTTGAGAAATATTCCAATGCTCACGCAAGATCTATCTAGGAGATGCATAGCAACGATAAGGGAAGAGTGTGTCTATGTACCCTCGTAGACCGAAAGAGGAAGCGTTTGACAACGCGGCTGATGTAGTCGAACTTCTTGTTCCGACCGATCAAGCACCGAACGTACGACACCTCCGAGTTCTGCACACGTTCAGCTCGATGATGTCCCTCGAACTCTTGATCCAGCAAAGTGTCAAGGAAGAAGATGAGTTTCATCAGCACGATGGCATGGTGACGGTGAAGTGATCTGCGCAGGGCTACGCCTAAGCACTAGAAGATATGACCGAAGGCGTAAACTATGGAGGGGGCGCCGCACACAACTAACAATTGTTAGTGTGTGTTCTAGGCACCCCCTCCTCATATATATATAGGTGGGAGGGAGAGGGGAGTGGACAAGGGGCTCTCCAAGTGGGGCCGAATCCCACTTGGGCTCCTGCCCTGGTTCACCCCCCCCCCCCTCCTTCCTTGTATACATGAAGGGGAAGGAAAGAGGGGGGTGAGGGAAGGAAGTGGGAATCCTAATCCACACTTTCCTTTCCCTTCCACCCTTTCCTTCTCCTCCTCCTATGGCCTTATAGGGTGCACTAGCCCCTTGTGGGCTGGTGTGTTCCTTCACAAGGCCCATATGGCCCATAGGATTGCCGGTGGTACCCGAAACACCTTCCGGTGACCCGATAAGTACCCGATAACCTCCAGAAGATTTCCGGTGTCTGAATACCATCGTCCTATATATCAATCTTTACCTCGCGACCGTTTCAAGACTCTTGGTCATGTCCTTGATCTCATCTGGGACTCCGAACAACATTCGGTCACCAAATCACATAACTCATATAATACTATGTCGTCATCGAATGTTAAGCGTGTGGACCCTATGGGTTTGAGAACTATGTAGACATGACCGAGACACCTCTCCGGTCAATAACCATTAGCGAAACCTGGATGCTCATATTGGCTCCTACATATTATATGAAGATCTTTATCGGTCGAACCGTTATGACAACATATGTTATTCCCTTTGTCCATCGGTATGTTACTTGCCCGAGATTCGATCGTCGGTATCTTTATACCTACTTCAATCTTGTTACTGGCAAGTCTCTTTACTCGTTCCGTAATACATCATCCTGCAACTAACTCATTAGTCACTTTGCTTGCAAGGCTTCTGATGTGTATTACCGAGAGGGCCCAGAGATACCTCTCCGATACTCGGAGTGACAAATCCTAATCTCAATATATGCCAACCCAACAAACACCTTCGAAGATACCTGTAGAGCATCTTTATAATCACCCAGTTACGCTGTGACGTTTGATAGCACACAAGGCATTCCTCCGGTATTCGGGAGTTACATAATCTCATAGTTGAAGGAATATGTATTTGACATGAAGAAATCAATAACAATAAAATTGAACGATCAATATGCTAAGCTAATGGATGGGTCTTGTCCATCACATCATTCTCCTAATGATGTGACCCCGTTCATCAAATGACAACACATGTCTATGGTTAGGAAACTTAACCATCTTTGATTAACGAGCTAGTCTAGTAGAGGCTTACTAGGGACATCGTGTTTTGTCTATGTATCCACACATGTATCAAGTTTCCGATTAATACAATTCTAGCATGAATAATAAACATTTATCATGATATAAGTAAATATAAAATAACAACTTTATTATTGCCTCTAGGGCATATTTCCTTCAGTGTCCCACTTGCACTAGAGTCAATAATCTAGTTCATATCATCATGTGATTAACACCCATAGTTCACATCGCCATGTGACCAATACCCAAAGAGTTTACTAGAGTAAATAATCTAGTTCACATCGCTATGTGATTAACACCCAAAGAGTACTAAGGTGTGATCATGTTTTGCTTGTGAGAGATGTTTAGTCAACGGGTCTGCCACATTCAGATCCATATGTATTTTGCAAATTTCTATGTCTACATTGCTCTGCACGGAGCTACTCTAGCTAATTGCTCCCACTTTCAATATGTATCCAGATTGAGACTCAGTGTCATCCGGATCAGTGTCAAAGCTTGCATCAATGTAAACCTTTACGACGAACTCTTTGTCACCTCCATAACAGAGAAACATTTCCTTAGTCCTCTTTAGGTACCTAAGGATAATTTTGACCGCTTTCGAGTGATCTGCTCCGGGATCACTATTGTACCCCCTTGCCAAACTCATGGCAAGGTACACAATAGGTCTGGTATACAACATGGCATGCTTTATAGAACCTATGGCTGAGGCATAGGAATGACTTCCATTCTCTCTATATCTTCTGCCATGTTTGGGTTTTGAGTCTTACTCAACTTCATACCTTAAAACTCAGGAAAGAACTCCTTCTTTGACTGATCCATTTTGAACTCCTTCAAAATCATATCAAGGTATGTACTCATCGAATGTCTTATCAAGCGTCTTGATCTATCTCTATAGATCTTGATGCCCAATATGTAAGCAGCTTCACCGAGGTCTTTCTTTGAAAAACTCCTTTCAAACACCCCTTTATGCTTTCCAGAAAATTCTACATCATTTCCGACCAACAATATGTCATTCACATATACTTATCAAAAAGGTTGTAATGCTCCCACTCACTTTCTTGTAAATACAGGCTTCACCGCAAGTCTGTATAAAACTATATACCTTGATCAACTCATCAAAGCGTATATTCAAATTCTAAGATGCTTGCACCAGTCCATAGATGGATCGCTGGAGCTTGCACACTTTGTTAGCACTTTTAGGATTGACAAAACCTTCTGGTTGCATCATATACAACTCTTCTTTAATAAATCTGATACGTCTCCAACTTATCTATAATTTTCGATTGTTTCATGCTATTATATTATCTGTTTTGGATGTTTTATATGCATTAATATGCTATTTTATATGACTTTTGGGACTAACCTATTAACCGAGAGCCCAGTGCCAGTTTCTGTTTTTTCCTTGTTTTAGAGTTCCGCAGAAAAGGAATACCAAACAGAGTCCAAAAGGAATAAAACTTTCGCGATGATTTTTCTTGAACCAGAAGACACCCGAGAGACTTGGAGTGCAAGTCAGAAGAGCCACAAGGCAGCCACAAGGGTGGAGGGTGCGCCCATGGGGGGTAGGGCGTGCCCCCAACCTTGTGGGCCCCTCGGTGACCTCCTGACCTAGATCTTCCTCCAATATATTCTCATATACCCCAAAAACTTCCATGGGAGCCACGAAACCACTTTTCCACCGCCACAACCTTCCGTACCCATGAGATCCCATCTAGGGGCCTTTTCCGACATCTTGTCGGAGGGGGATTCGATCACGGAAGGCTTCTACATCAACACCATTGCCTCTCCGACGAAGCATGAGTAGTTTACCACATACCTACAGGTCCATAGCTAGTAGCTAGATGGCTTCTTCTCTCTCTTTGACTCTCAATACAAAGTTCTCCTTGATGTTCTTGGAGATCTATTCGGTGTAATACTCTTTTGCGGTGTGTTTGCCGAGATCCAATGAATTGTGGATTTATGATCAGCTTATCTATGAATATTATTCAATTCTCCCCTGAATTCTTTTATGCATGATTTGATATCTTTGCAAGACTCTTTGAACTATCAATTTGGTTTGTCCAACTAGATTGGTTTTTCTTGCAATGGGAGAAGTGCTTAGCTTTGGGTTCAATCTTGCGGTGTCCTTTCCAAGTGACAGTAGGGGCAGCAAGGCACGTATTGTATTGTTGCCATCGAGCATAAAAATATGGGGTTTTCATCATATTGCTTGAGTTAATTCCTCTACATCATGTCATCTTGCTCAAGGCGTTACTCTGTTCTTATGAACTTAATACTCTAGATGCATGCTGGATAGCGGTTGATGTGTGGAGTAATAGTAGTAGATGTAGAATTGTTTCGGTCTACTTGACACGGACGTGATGCCTATATTCATGATCATTGCCTTACATACCGTCATAACTTTGCGCTTTTCTATCAATTGCTCGGCAGTAATTTGTTCACCCACCATAATAATTTCTATCTTGAGAGAAGACTCTAGTGAAACCTATGGCCCCCGGGTCTATTTTCCATCACATAAGTTTCTGATCTATAATTCTAGTTTCCTATTTACTTTCTTTGCAATTTACTTTCCGTTCCATAAACCAAAAATACCAAAAATATTACTTTACCATTTATCCATCTCTATCAGATCTCACGTTGCAAATAACCGTGAAGGGATTGACAACCCCTTTATCGTGTTGGGTGCAAGGTTGGTGTTTGTTTGTGTAGGTATTCGGTGGCTTGCGCGTTTTCTCCTACTAGATTGATACATTGGTTCTCAAAATTGAGGGAAATACTTACTCTACTTTGCTGCATCACCCTTTCCTCTTCAAGGAAAAAACCAACGCAAGCTCAAGAGGTAGCGGGAAGAATTTCTGGCGCCGTTGCCGGGGAAATCTACGCCAAGCCAAGACATACCAAGTACCCATCATAAACTCTCATCCCTCGCATTACATTATTCTCCATTCGCCTCTCGTTTTCCTCTCCCCCACTTCTAAAATGATTTTCAAAAAGATTCGCCTTTTCTTCGCCTCTCTTCTGTTCGTCTTCTTCGCTTGCTTTTTGTGTGCTCATGTGTTGGATTGCTTGCTTTGTCATGATGGCTCAAGATAATACCAAATTGTGTGAATTTTCCAATACCAAAAACAATGATTTTATTAGTACTTCGATTGCTCCCGATGCTAGTGCGGAATCTTGTGAAATTAATATTGTTTTGCTGAATCTTGTTATGAAAGATCAATTTTCCGGCCTTCCCAATGAAGATTCTGCATCCCATCTTCATAATTTCATTGATTTGTGTGATATGCAAAGGAAAAAAGATGTGTATAATGATATTTTTCAATTGAAGCTATTTCCATTCTCACTTCGAGACCGCGCTAAAACTTGGTTTTGATCTTTGCCTAAAAATAGTATTGATTCATGGAACAAGTGTAAAGATGCTTTCATTTCCAAGTATTTTCCTCCCTCTAAGATCATCTCCCTTAGGAATGATATATGAATTTTAATCAACTTGATCATGAACATGTTGAGCAATCTTGGGACAGGATGAAATTGATGATTAGAAATTGCCCTACTCATGGTTTGAATTTGTGGATGATTATACAAAAAATTTATGCCGGATTGAATTTTGCTTCTAGAAATCTTTTAGATTCGATCGCGGGAGGCACTTTTACGGAAATTACCTTAGGAGAAGCTACTAAACTCCTAGATAATATTATGGTTAATTATTCTCAATGGCATACCGAAAGATCTTCCACTAGTAAAAAAGTGCATGCAATTGAAGAGATTAATGTTTTGAGTGGAAAGATGGATGAACTTATGAAATTGTTTGCTAATAAGAGTGCTCCTATTGATCCTAATGATATGCCTTTGCCTACTTTTATTGAAAAAAATAATGAATCTATGGATGTGAATTTTGTTGGTAGGAACAATTTTGGTAATAACGCGTATAGAGGTAATTATAATCCTAGGCCGTTTCCTAGTAATTCCTCTAATAATTATGGTAATTCCTACAACAATTCCCATGGAATTTATAATAAGACGCCCTCTAATTTTGAGAATAGTGTTAAAGAATTTATAAATTCGCAAAAGAATTTCAATGCTTTGATTGAAGAAAAATTGCTTAAGATTGATGATTTGGCTAGGATCGTGGATAGAATTTCTCTTGATGTTGATTCTTTGAAACTTATATCTATTCCACCTAATCATGATATCATTGAGTCTCTCAAAACCATGAGAATTCCCATTTATGAGTGTAAAGAAAGAGCCGCTAAGATGCGTGCTAAGAAATATTGCTTTATAAAAGCGTGTTCTTCTAGTTTCTGTGAAAATAATGATGAAAATCTTAAAGTAATTGATGTGACTGCAATTGAATCTTTGCTTTACAATGTGAATCTTGATAAAGATGGGACTGGAGATGAATCAACTTTAGTTAGAAGGCATCCCAATGATGCAAAAATTGATAAAAGTGGGATTAGAGAGGTCAAAACTTTAAGTAGCAATGAACCCACTCTTTTGGATTTCAAGGAATTTAATTATGATAATTGTTCTGTAATAGATTTTATTTCCTTGTTGCAATCCATGTTGAATTCTCCTCATGCTTATAATCAAAACAAAGCTTTTACTAAACATATCGTCGATGCTATGATGCAATCTTTTGAAGAAAAGCTTGAATTCGAAGTTCTATCCCTAGAAAACTTTATGATGAGTGGGAACCCACTATTAAGATTAAAATTAAAGATTATGAATGCTATGCTTTGTGTGATTTGGGTGCTAGTGTTTCCACGGTTCTGAAAACTTTATGTGATGTGTTAGGTTTTCGTGACTTTGATGATTGTTTCTTAAATTTGCATTTTGCGGATTCCACTATTAAGAAACCTATGGGAAGGATTAATGATGTTCTTATTGTTGCAAATAGGAATTATGTGCCCATAGATTTCATTATTCTAGATATAGATTGCAATCCTACATGTCCTATTATCCTTGGTAGACCTTTCCTTAGAACGATTGGTGCAATTATTGATATGAAAGAATGAAACATTAGATTTCAATTTACGTTAAGGAAAGACATGAAACACTTCCATAGAATGAAAATAAAATTGCCTTATGAGTCTATTATGAGAGCCACATATGTATTGCATGCCAAAGATGATAATACTTAGATCTATTCGTGTTTCATGCCTAACTAGGGGCGTTAAACAATAGCGCTTGTTGGGAGGCAACCCAAATTTATTTTTGTTTTTGCTTTTTAGGTTATGTTTTGAAATAATTATTTTATCTATCCTCTAGTTAGATGTGTTTTTTGTGTTTTAATTAGTGTTTGTGCCAAGTAAAACCTTTGGGATAGCCTACGATGGTAGTTAATTTGATCTTGCTGAAAAACAAAAACTTTTGCGCTCAGGTGATTAGTTTTAATTTTTAGCATAAGAGCGATCAAATACTGATTCCTTTTTGAAACATATTAATAAACAAATTATCTAGGACTTCCTAATTTCTCAGAATTTTTAAAGTTACATAAGTATTCGAAATATCCCGATTGCTACAGACTGTTCTATTTTTGACAGATTCTATTTTTCGCGTGTTGTTTGCTTATTTTGATGCATTTATGGCTAGTATCAGGGAGTATGAACCATGTAAAAGTTGTAATATAGTAGATATTACACCAATATAAATAAAGAATGAGTTCACAACAGTACCAAAAGTGGTGATTTATTTTCTTATACTAATGGAGCTTACGAGATTTTCTGTTGAAGTTTTGTGTTGTGAAGTTTTCAAGTTTTGGGTAAGGATTTGATTGACTATGGAATAAAGAGTGGCAAGAGCCTAAGCTTGGGGATGCCCAAGGCACCCCAAGGTAATATTCAAGGAGGCAAAAAGCCTAAGCTTGGGGATGTGATGACCCACAAGTATAGGGGATCAATTGTATCGCTTTTCGATAAGTAAGAGTGTCGAACCCAGCGAGGAGCAAAAGGAAATGACAAGTAGTTTTCAGTAAGGTAATGTCTGCAAGTGCTAAAATTGTAAGTAGTGGAGTAGTTTGATAGCAATATAATTTGTAACGAGCAAGTAACAATAGTAGTAACAAAAGTGCAGCAAGGTAGCCCAATCCTTCCGAGGCAAAGGACATGCCAAAATGGTCTCTTATGATAAGCAAAGCATTCTTCAGGGTACACAGGAATTTCATCTAGTCACTTTCATCATGTTGGTTTAATTCGAGTTCGCTACTTTGATAATTTGATATGTGGGTGGACCGGTGCTTAGGTGTTGTTCTTACTTGAACAAACCTCCTACTTACGATTAACGCTCCCGCAAGCATCCACAACTACGAGAAAAGTATTAAGAATAAATTCTAACCATAGCACTAAACTTTTGGATCTAATCGGTCCCTTACGGAATAGCGCATAAACTAGGGTTTAAGATTCTGTCACTCTCGCAACCCATCATCTAACTGCTACTAGACGATGCATTCCCTTAGGCCCAAATATGGTGAAGTGTCATGTAGTCGACGTTCACATGACACCACTAAGGGAATCACAACATACATACTATCAAAATATCGAACACATATCAAATTCACATGATTACTTGCAACATGATTTATCCCATCACCTCAAGAACAAAAGTAACTACTCACAAATAATAATCATGTTCATGACCAGAGAAGTATTAAATAGCACAAAGGATCTGAACATATAATCTTCCACCAAATAAACCATATAGTAATCAGCTACAAGATGTAATCAACGCTACTAGTCACCCACAAGCACCAATCTATAGTTCCGGTAATAAGACTGAACACAAGAGATGAACTAGGGTTTGAGATGAGATGGTGCTGTTGAAGATGTTGATGGAGATTCCCCTCCCCAAGATGGGAGAGTTGTTGGTGATGATGATGACGATGATTTCCCCCTCCGGGAGGGAAGTTCCCCTGGCGGAATCGCTCCGCCAGAGGCAAAAGTGCTCTTTCCCTTCTGCCTCGAGACGGTGGTGCTCCGTCCCAAAAGTCCTCTCCTTATTTTTTCTAGGTGAAAATGACCTATATACCAGAAGATGGGCACCATAGGTGGGCCTGGGTGAGCACAGCCCACCAGGGCGCGCCTGGGCTCCCTGGCACGCCCAGGTGGGTTGTGCCCACCTGGTGGGACCCCTCTGATAGTTATTTGCTCCAATAATTCTTAAATATTCCATAAAAATCTCCGTGAAGTTTCAGCTTGTTTGGAGTTGTGCAGAATAGGTAGCCTGATGTAGCTTTTCCAGGTCCAGATTTCCAGTTGCCGTAATTCCCCCTCTTGGTGTGTACCTTGCAAATTATGAGAGAAAAGGCATTATAATTACTCCATAAAGCATTATTATGGATAAAAACATATAAATAACAGTAAGAAAACATGATGCAAAATGGATGTATCAACTCCCCCAAGCTTAGACCTCGCTTGTCCTCAAGCGAAAACCAAAATCAAAAAACATGTCCACATGCTTTGAGAGAGAGGTGCCGATAAAAACAAAATACGGGCATAGAAGCATCATGTAGATTATTATAACAGCAACAAATTTAAACATAAGACTTTTGTCATAAAACTTTTATCATATACTTCTCATGAATAAGTAACAGTTCATCACACAATCGAAGTATACAGCAAAAACTCTATTAGAAACCAACAAACTATGTTCTTAGTCAACTTTGCAACTAAAATTCATCATCTTTTTAGGAAGGGTCACGTGTCGGAGCCTTTAGGCAAGTCCACATACTCAACCATCATATAGCCTTCTATGATTGCTAACACTCATCGCGTACACATGAGCAAAACGTTTCAACCGGACACATAGAAAGATAGGGGCTTATGGTTTTGCCTCCCAACTTATTCACCTCAAGGGTGATGTCAACAATAATAACTCATGCTATCTATATTCAACTGACATATGTGCCTAGATCTTTCCTCACCACATGATGCTTGCCAAAGGAGAAAATAAAAAGGAATGGAAGGAAAACTTTAACTCTTTGCATAAAAGTAAATACATAAAATGAAAAGATAGGCCCTTCACAGAGGGAAGGAGAGGTTGCCATGCGCTTATTTGTTTGTATGCTCAACCCCTTTGTGCAAAAGAACGTCACGTTGCATTGCCCCTTGTGATAGCGACCTTTATTATGCAGTCTGTCGCTTTTATTCTTCACCATCACAAGTTCGTGCAACGCTCAATTTTCTCTTACACTAAATGATCTCACACATTTAGAAGCAATTTTTATTGCCTTTTTGCACCGATGACAACTTACTTGAGGGATCTTGCTCAACCCCTAGGTAGGTATGGTGGAACTTGAAAGTAAGATTTGGGTTTAAGGGTTTTTGGATGCACAAGTAGTATCTCTACTTGGTGCGGAATTTTTGGCTAGCAAAGATGGGGGGGGCAAGCATTACATGTTAAAGGATCTATGACAATATGACTTCTATGTGAATATAAACAAACATAAACCATTAAGTTGTGTTCCTTGTCCAACGTCAACAATTTTGGCATATAATATTTTGATGAGGGCTCACAATCACAAAAGATTTCTAGGATAGTATATTTATATGTGAATCTTCTCTTCCCTTATTATTCTTTCATGAGTTGCATCATTGACTAATGTTATGTTTGTCAATCTCTAATAAAATTTTCTACTTATACTTTTCCTTATGTGGTGCTATCACCTACCATAGGATTAGTATATGATGTTATTGATTTATTTACTTTCTTTTATTTATTTCCTTTATCTTTTTCCTTTCTTATTTCTTTTCTTTAATTGCAACAAGAAAGTAAAGAAAGCAAAAACTCAAACTAAACTTTATTATATAACTTGCACATGATTACAAGGATAGATCACTAAGCAAACTCTCAAATAAGAAAGGATCAAACTAAACTTTTATTCATCTCAAGAAAAAGATTGAACTAAAATAAGTAAAAGAGAAAGATAGTGGGATGATACGATACTGGGGTACCTCCCCCAAGCTTGGCGTAAGCCAAGGGGAGTGCCCATACCCGATACTCAATTCTCCTTTGGTGGTGAAGAAGATGGTGGTGGTGATGAAGAAATATTCTCCAATGTAACCATGAGCAGATCCTTCAAACCTTGAATCTCCCGAAGGGCTTGATGAATTAATTCACTATTTTTCTTCACCTCAGCCATTATGTGTTTATTCTCCGGGCCCCACGGTTTTGTTCCTGCACTGTTTTCTCTTGGCCAAGATATGTCCCAGTTGGACGGTATGAGCCTACGAGGAGTATTCTCGAACCATTGTGAATCAAATCGCGAAAATGGTTACGATGTAATTTGTGTAAAGGTCTCCTTGGTGGAAGTTCTTCTTACACTTCCAGGCTGGCTTGATTGTTAGAGGATCCCATGGCTTGATGAGGATTAGGGTGAGTAGAGGTGCCAGCTAATGTGCCCCTTTCGGAGGCCGGAGAGTGAACCCCAAAAGAATTTCCCTCTTCTTCCTCCATAGCAACCTCTTCAGCTTCATCCCTCCTTAAATCCTCCTGAATCAACATTGTGTCTCCTTCTCCATTGTTGAAGGGTGAGGAAAGACATGATGTTGGTCTAGCTGAATCTGTCAGAAAATAGCAAGAAAAGAGAACAAAGGATTTCTTCATGATACGCTGACCAACAGGTTTAGGAAGTATATATAGATTTTTTTATCTTGGAGGACAAGCATACGGAAGAAAAACAGAGTCCGGAAGGTGTCCCAAGTGGGCACAACCCACCTGGGCGCGCCAGGCGCCTGGCGCACCCTGGTGTCTTGTGCCCACCAGGGGACGCTCCCTGGAAGTTTCTTTATTTCCTAAATTCTTAAATATTCCAAAACTGATAAAAATTACTTTTGCGGATTTTTTGGAGTCCGTTTACTTACTGTATCACGTACCTCCTTATTTTCACGATTCTCTAGTGTTCCGGAAAGACTCTTTTATGTGTTCTTCCGGTGTCAAAGTTTGGATAATATTACTTTAAACATTAATGGGCATACCTGAGATATAATGCTTTATTCGTTGTCCATTGACAACCTTCGAGATAGTACCTTCAGAACTATTTATTTTGATGGCTCCAGACCGATAAACCTCCTCGTTAACATAGGGGCCTTCCCATTTTGAGAGGAGTTTTCCTGCAAAGAATCTAAAATGAGAGTTGTACAAAAGAACATATTCTCCAACTTTAAACTCATGCTTTTGGATTCTTTTGTCATGCCATCTTTTAACTTTTATTTGAATAATTTTGCATTTCATAAGCTTGGGTTCTCCATTCATCTAATGAGCTAATATCAAATAACCCTTTTCACCAGCAAGCTTGACATCATAGTTGAGCTCTTCAATGGCCCAAAATGCTTTATGTTCTAACTCAAGAGGCAAATGACAAGCTTTTCCGTAAACCATTTTATAAGGAGACATACCCATAGGACTTTTATATGTTGTTCTATAAGCCCAAAGTGCATCCTCTAATTTCTTAGACCAATTCTTCCTGGACCTATTGACAGTCTTTTGCAAAATTAATTTTATTTCTCGATTGCTAAGTTCAACTTGACTACTAGACTGAGGATGATAGGGTGATGGAATTCTATGGTTAACATCATACTTGGCAAGCATTTTACGGAAAGCACCATGAATAAAGTGTGAACCACCATCAATCATTAAATATCTAGGGACTCCAAACCTTGGGAAGATAACTTCCTTAAGCATTTTAATAGAGGTGTTGTGATCAGCACTACTGGTTGGAATAGCTTCTACCCATTTAGTAACATAATCAACAGCAACCAAAATATGTGTATACCCATTCGAGGAAGGAAAAGGTCCCATGTAATCAAATCCCCAAACATCAAATGGTTCAACCGCAAGTGAATAATTCATAGGCATTTCTTGACGCTTACCTATTTTACCTATTCTTTGACATTCATCACAAGATGAGACGTACTTACGGGCATCCTTGAAGAGAGTAGGCCAATAAAATCCAGACTGCAATACCTTGTGAGCGGTTCTATCTCCAGCATGATGCCCTCCATAAGCTTCGGAGTGACATTTCCGTAGGATTTGTCCCTGCTCATGCTCAGGTACACAACATCTAATAATACCATCTACTCCTTCTTTATAAAGATGTGGGTCATCTCAAAAGTAATGTCTTAAATCATAGAAGATTTTTTTCTTTTGTTGGTAAGTAAAGCTAGGTGGCAAATATTTAGCAACAATGTAATTAGCATAGTCAGCATACCAAGGAGTATTATGAGAAACATTTATTGCAGCTAATTGCTCATCAGGAAAACTATCATCAATAGGTAGTGGGTCATCAAGCACATTTTCAAGCCTAGATAAATTATTAGCTACGGGGTTCTCATCTCCTTTTCTATCAATGATATGTAAATCAAATTCTTGTAACAAGAGAACCCAATGAACAAGTCTAGGTTTAGCATCTTTCTTTTCCATAAGATATTTAATAGCAGCATGGTCTGTGTGAACAATTACTTTGGAATCAATGATGTAAGGTCTAAATTTATCACAAGCAAACACCACTACTAAGAATTCTTTTTCAGTAGTAGCATAATTTCTTTGAGCACTATCTAGAGTTTTACTAGCATAATGGATAACATTCAATTTCTTATCAATTCTTTGTCCTAGAACAACACCAACAACATAATCACTAGCATCACACATAATTTCAAAAGGCAAGTTCCAATCAGGTGGTTGAACAATAGGTGCAAAAATTAAGGCTTTCTTGAGTGTTTCAAAGGCTTCTAAACAATCATCATCAAAAACAAAAGGAATATCCTTTTGTAAAAGACTAGTGAGAGGCCTAGAAATTTTAGAAAAGTCTTTGATAAATCTCCTATAGAAACCAGCATGACCTAGGAAACTACGAATACGTTTTATATCTTTAGGACATGGCATTTTCTCAATGGCATCAACCTTAGCTTGATCCACTTTGATACCTCTTTCAGAAATTTTATGACCCAAGGCAATGCCTTCATTAACCATAAAGTGGCACTTCTCCCAATTCAAGACAAGATTTGTATGTTCACATCTCTGCAAAACTCGATCAAGATTGCTTAAACAATCATCAAAAGACTTCCCATAAATAGAAAAATCGTCCATGAAAACCTCAACAATCTTTTCACAAAAGTCAGAGAATATAGCAGTCATACATCTTTGAAAGGTAGCAGGTGCATTATATAAACCAAAAGGCATGCGTCTATAAGCATAGGTTCCAAAAGGACAAGTAAAAGTAGTCTTTTCTTGATCAGGTTGAGAAACAGGTATTTGTGAAAAGCCAGAATATCCATTAAGGAAGCAAAAGCATGTGTGCTTAGATAATCTTTCAAGCATTTGATCAATAAAAGGCAAAGGGTAATGATCTTTTCTAGTTGCTTTGTTTAATTTTCTAAAATCAATTACCATTCTATAGCCTGTAACAATTCTTTGTGGAATAAGTTCATTCTTATCATTAGGAACAATAGTTATACCTCCTTTCTTAGGGACACAATGAACGGGACTTACCCATCTACTATCAGCTATAGGATAGATTATACCTGCTTCCAGAAGTTTTAATATTTTCGTTCTTACCACTTCTTTCATCTTCGGATTTAACCGACGTTGGTGATCAACAACGGGTTTAGCATCAGGTTCCATATTAATTTTGTGCTGACATAGAGTGGGACTAATGCCCTTTAAATCATCAAGAGTATATCCAATAGCAGCTCGGTGCTTCCTTAGAACTTTCAATAATCTTTCTTCTTCATGTTCTGAAAGGTTAGCACTAATAATAACAGGATATATCTTCTTTTCATCAAGATAAGCATATTTCAAAGTGTCTGGCAATTGTTTTTATTCAAACACAGGATCACCTTTAGGTGGAGGAGGACCTCCTAGAGTTTCAATAGGCAAATTGTGTTTAAGCAGAGGACGTTGTTCAAAAAAAATCTTATCTATTTCATTCCTTTCATGCATATGAAAATCATTTTCATGGTCTAGCAAATTGTGTTTAAGCAGAGTACTAGGCAATTCTTTTTCATGAAGTTTTCTACTAAACTTGGAAAAATTAAACTCATGAGACTCATCACCAAAACTAACACCGACGGTTTGTTTCTCACAGTCTATTCTACCATTAACGGTGTTCAAGAAAGGTCTACCAAAAATAATGGGACAAAAGTCATCTTGTGGGGAACCAAGAACAAGAAAATCAGTAGGGTATTTTATTTTCCCACACAAGACTTCAACATCTTTAACAATCCCAATTGGCGATATAGTGTCTCTATTAGCAAGTTTATTAGTAACATCTATGTCTTCTATCTCTGCGGGTGCTATGCCATTCATAATTTGTTGATATAAGGAATAAGGAATAGCACTCACACTAGCACCTATGTCACATAAACCATGATAAAAGTGATCTCCTATTTTAACTGAGATAATAGACATGCCAACAACAGGTCTATGTTTATCCTTTTTTATCAGGTTTGGCAATTCTAGCAGCTTCTTCACAGAAGTAAATAACATGCCCATCCATATCTTCTTCCAAGAGATCTTTAACCATAGCAATGCTAGGTTATACTTTAATTTGTTCATCAGGTTTAGGTGTTCTAATATAGCTTTTGTTAACCACAGTTGAAACTTTAGCATGTTCCATTATCCTAACAGGAAAAGGTGGTTTCTCAATATAAGCAGAAGGAACAACTGGATCAACATTATAAAGTATAGTTTCTTCTTTAACTGGTACCGGTTCTTTAATTTCTTCTTTAATAGGTGGGTGATATTTAAACCACTTCTCTTTAGGGAGTTCAACATGAGTAGCAAATGATTCGCAAAAGGAAGCTACTATCTCAGAGTCAAGTCCATATTTAGTGCTAAACTTTTGCAAAGCATCGGTATCCATAAAAGATTTAACACAATCATACTTAAGTTTAATACCTGACTCTTTACCTTCGTCGAGTTCCCAATCTTCAGAGTTACGTTTAATTATTTCCAAAAGATCCCACCTGAATTCAATAGTCTTCTTCATAAAAGAACCAACACAAGAAGTATCAAGCATGGTTTGATCATTATGAGAAAGCCGAGCATAAAAATTCTGGATAATAATTTCTCTTGAGAGCTCATGATTGGGGCATGAATATAACATTGACTTAAGCCTCCCCCAAGCTAGAGCGATACTTTCTCCTTCACGAGGCCAAAAATTATATATATAATTCCAATCACGATGAACTAGATGCATAGGATATTTTTTGGTGGAACTCCAATTTCAAACGATTCCAATTCCATGATCCAATATCATTGCACAGCCTATACCATGCCAATGCTTTTCCCTTAAAAGATAAAGGGAAAACCTTTTTCATAACTTCATCTCCAGGAAAACCTGCAAGCTTAAACAATCCACAAATTTGTTCCACATATATCAAGTGCATATCAGGATGTTCGGTTCCATCTCCTGCATAAGGATTAGCTAGCAGTTGTTCTATCATACCCGAAGGAATTTCATATTCAATATTTTCAGTAGGTGCAGTAGGTTGAGGGGTAGCTAATTGTGGTTCCGGTCGAGGTGAATATACCCCAAACAAACCCCTCAAATGATTGTTTTCCATAGTAACAAGTGACAATAAATTTCAGCACACTATATAAATGTTTCCTTACCAAATTCCACTTACCAAAGGCGCTTCACTCCCCGGCAACGGCGCCAGAAAATAGCCTTGATGACCCACAAGTATAGGAGATCAATTGTATCGCTTTTTGATAAGTAAGAGTGTCGAACCCAACAAGGAGCAGAAGGAAATGACAAGTAGTTTTCAGTAAGGTAATGTCTGCAAGTGCTGAAATTATAAGTGGCGGAGTAGTTTGATAGCAAGATAATTTGTGACGAGCAAGTAACGATAGTAGTAACAAAAGTGCAGCAAGGTAGTCCAATCCTTTTGAGGCAAAGGACAGGCCAAAACGGTCTCTTATGATAAGCAAAGCATTCTTGAGGGTACACGGGAATTTCATCTAGTCACTTTCATCATGTTGGTTTAATTCGTGTTTGCTACTTTCATAATTTGATATGTGGGTGGACCGGTGCTTAGGTGTTGTCCTTACTTGAACAAACCTCCTACTTATAATTAACCCTCCTGCAAGCATCCGCAATTACGACAAAAATATTAAGAATAAATTCTAACCATAGCATTAAACTTTTGGATCCGATCGGTCCCTTACGGAATAGCGCATAAACTCGGGTTTAAGCTTCTGTCACTCTCGCAACCCATCATCTAATTGCTACTCCAAAATGCATTCCCTTAGGCCCAAATATGGTGAAGTGTCATGTAGTCGATGTTCACATGACACCACTAAGGGAATCACAACATACATACTATCAAAATATCGAACACATACCAAATTCACATGATTACTTGCAACATGATTTCTCCCGTGACCTCAAGAACAAAAGTAACTACTCACAAATAATAATCATTCTCATGATTAGAGGAGTATTAAATAGCATAAAGGATCTGAACATATAATCTTCCACCAAATAAACCATATAGTAATCAACTACAAGATGTAATCAAAATTACTAGTCACCCACAAGCACCAATCTATAGTTCTGGTAACAAGATTGAACACGCGAGATGAACTAGGATTTGAGATGAGATGGTGTTGTTGAAGATGTTGATGGAGATTTCCCTCCCCAAGATGGGAGAGTTGCTAGTGATGATGATGACAACGATTTCCCCCTCCGGGAGGGAAGTTCCCCCGGCGGAATCGCTCCGCCGGAGGGCAAAAGTGCTCCTTCCCAAGGTCCGCCTCGAGACGGTGACACTCCATCCCAAAAGTCCTCTCATTATTTTTTGTAGTTCAAAATGACCTATATACCAGAAGATGGGCACCGGAGGTGGGCCTGGGTGAGCACAACCCACTAGGGCGCGCATGGGCTCCCTGGCGCGCCTAGGTGGGTTGTGCCCACCTGGTGGGCCCTGCTACGTCTTGAGCTAGCGTTGGTTTTCCTTGAAGAGGAAAGGGTGATGCAGCAATAGTAGCGTAAATATTTCCCTCAGTTTTTGAGAACCAAGGTATCAATCCAGTAGGAGGCTCCTCAAAAATCCCACGCACTTACACAAACAAACAAAGACTCGCAACCAACGCAATAAAGGGGTTGTCAATCCCTTCACGGCCACTTGCGAAAGTGAGATCTGATAGAGATAGTATGATAAGATAAATATATTTTTGGTATTTTATAATATAGATTGGAAAAGTAAAGATGCAAATAAAAGTAGATTGAAAGCTTATATGATAAAAGATGGACCCGGGTGCCATAGGTTTCACTAGTGGCTTCTCTCAACATAGCATAAGTATTACGGTGGGTGAACAAATTACTGTCGAGCAATTGATAGAAAAGCAAATGATTATGAGATTATCTAGGCATGATCATGTATATAGGCATCACGTCTGCGACAAGTAGACCGACTCCTGCCTGCATCTACTACTATTACTCCACACACGACCGCTATCGAGCATGCATCTAGAGTATTAAGTTCATAAGAACAGAGTAATGCATTAAGAAAGATGACATGATGTAGAGGGATAAACTCAAGCAATATGATATAAACCCCATCTTTTTATCCTCGATGGCAACAATACAATACGTGCCTTGCAACCCCTGCTGTCACTGGGTAAGGACACCGCAAGATTGAACCCAAAGCTAAGCACTTATCCTATGGCAAGAAAGATCAATCTAGTAGGCCAAACCAAACTGATAATTCGAACAGACTTGCAAAGATAACTCAATCATACATAAAAGAATTCAGAGGAGATTCAAATATTTCTCATAGATAAACTTGATCATAAACCCACAATTCATCAGATCTCGACAAACACACCGCAAAAAGAGTTACATCGAATAGATCTCCACAAGAGAGGGGGAGAACATGGTATTGAGATCAAAAAAGAGAGAAGAAGCCATCTAGCTAATAACTATGGACCCGAAGGTCTGTGGTAAACTACTCACAACTCATCGGAGGGGCTATGGTGTTGATGTAGAAGCCCTCCATGGTCGATTCCCCCTCCGGCAGAGCGCCGGCGAAGGCTCCAAGATGGGATCTCACGGATACAGAAGGTTACAGCGGTGGAAATTGTATTTTGTTGGCTCCCTGGATGTTTTCGGGGTACGTGGGTATATATAGGAGGAAGAAGTAGGTTAGTGGCCGCCCGAGGGGCCCACGAGACAGGGGGCGCGCCCTGTAGTGGTGGGCGCGCCCTCCTATCTTGTGGCCGCATCGGCTGCTTCTTGGCTTGCACTCCAAGTCCTCTGGAACACGTTCGTTCCAAAAATCACGCCCCCGAAGGTTTCATTCCGTTTGGACTCCATTTGATATTCCTTTTCTTCGAAATACTGAAATAGGCAAAAAAACAGAAATACGGGTTGGGCCTCCGGTTAGTAAGTTAGTACCAAAAATGATATAAATGTGTAAAATAAAGCCCATAAACATCCAAAAGGGGTAATATAATAGCATGGAACAATCAAAAATTATAGATACATTGGAGACGTATCAAGCATGCCCAAGCTTAATTCCTGCTCGTCCTTGAGTAGGTAAATTATAAAAACAGAATTTTTGATGTGGAATGCTACCTAGCATAATTCTCAATGTAATTTTCTTTATTGTGGCATGAATGTTCAGATCCAAATGATTTAAAATAAAAGTTCATATTGACACAAGAAATAGTAATACTTCAAGCATACTAATCAAAGCAATCATGTCTTCTCAAAATAACATGGCCAAAGAAAGTTGATCCCTACAAAATCATATAGTTAGGTTATGCTTCATTTTCGTCACACAAAAATATTCCAAAACTCTACACCCCCGGTGACAAGCCAAGCAATTGTTTCGTACTTAAATAATCTCAAACTTTTTCAACTTTCACGCAATACATGAGCGTGAGCCATGGATATAGCACTATGGGTGGAATAGAATATGATGATGGGGATTGTGTGGAGAAGACAAAAAAGGAGAAAGTCTCACATTGACGAGGATAATCAACGGGCTATGGAGATGCCCATCAATTGATGTCAACATGAGGAGTAGGGATTGCCATGCAACGGATGCATTAGAGCTATAAATGAATGAAAGCTCAACAAAAGAAAACTAGTGGGTGTGCATCCAACTTGCTTGCTCACGAAGACCTAGGGCATTTGAGGAAGCCCATCGTAGGAATATACAAGCCAAGTTCTAAAATGAAAAATTCCCACTAGTATATGAAAGTGACAATATATGAGACTCACTATGGTGCTACTTTGAAGCACAAGATATGAGACTCACTATATGAAGGACATGGTGCTACTTTGAAGCACAAGTGTGGAAAAAGAGATAGTAACATTGCCCCTTTTTATTTATTTTCTTTTTTCTCTTTTTTTTCTTTTTTCTTTTTCTTTTTTTTCTTTGGACTTTTCTTTTTTTTCTTTTTGGCCTCTCTTTTTTTCTTTGGGACAATGCTCTAATAATGATGATCATCACACTTTTATTGATTACAACACATGAATTACAACTCGAAACTAGAACAAGATATGACTCTATATGAATGCCTCCGGCGGTGTACCGGGATGGTGCAATGAATCAAGAGTGACATGTATGAAAAATTATGCATGGTGGTTTGCCACAAATACGATCTCAACTACATGATCATGCAATGGCAATATGACAAAAGTAATGTGTGTCATGATGATAAACGGAATGGTGGAAAGTTGCATGGCAATATATCTCGGAATGGCTATGGAAATGCCATAATAGGTAGGTATGGTGACTGTTTTGAGGAAGACATAAGGAGGTTTATGCGTAATAGAGTGTATCATATCACGGGGTTTGGATGCACCGATGAAGTTTGCACCAACTCTCAAGGTGAGAAAGGGCAATGCACGGCACTGAAGAGGCTAGAAATGATGGAAAGGTAAAAGTGCGTATAATCCATGGACTCAACATTAGTCAAAAGAACTCATATACTTATTGCAAAAATGTAGAAGTCATCAAAAACCAAGCACTACGTGCATGCTCCTAGAGGGATAGATTGGTAGGAAAAGACCATCGCTTGTCCCCGACCGCCACTCATAAGGATGCATAATCCAAGTACACTTCATGTTTCAAATTTGTTACACAACTTTAACCATACGTGCATGCTACGGGACTTGCTAACTTCAACACAAGCATTCCTTAAATTCATAATCACCCAACTAGCATGACTTTAATATCACTACCTCCATATCTCGAAACAATTATCAAGTATCAAATTGATCCTGGCATCCAATTCACTTCCTATGATAGTTTTTATTATACCCAACTTGGATGCCTACTATTCTAGGACCAATTTTATAACCATAACAAATACCATGCTGTTCTAAAAGACTCTCAAAATAATATAAGTGAAGCATGAGAGACTAGCAATTTCTACAAAATTAAGCCAGTGTCGTGCTCTAAAAGATATAAGTGACGCACTAGAGCAAACACTATCTAGCTCAAAAGATATAAGTGAAGCACATAGAGTGTTCTAATAAATTCTAATAAAGTAGGCTTCTCCCAAAAGGTGTGTACAGCAAGGATGATTGTGGCAAACTAAAAAGCAAATACTAATATCATACACGACGCTCCAAGCAAAACACATATCATGTGGGGAATAAAAATATAGCTCCAAGTAAAGTTACCAATGAACGAAGACGAAAGAGGGGATGCCTTCCCGGGGCATCCCCAAGCTTAGGCTTTTGGCTAATCTTGAATATCTTGGGGTGCCATGGGCATCCCCAAGCTTAGGCTTTTTCCACTCCTTATTCCATAGTCCATCAAATCTTTACCCAAAACTTGAAAACTTCACACACAAAACTCAACAGGAAATCTCATAAGCTCCATTAGTGCAAGAAAACAAAACCACCACATAAGTTACTGTAATGAACTCATTATTTATTTATATTGGTGTTAAACCTACTGTATTTCAAGTTCTCTATGGTTCATACCACTTAATACTAGCCATAGATGCATTAAAATAAGCAAACAACACGCGAAAAACAGAATCTGTCAAAAACAGAACAGTCTGTAGCAATCTGTAACTAACGCAAACTTCTGGAACTCTAAAAATCCTAAAAAAATAGGAAGTCCTGGGAAATTTCTCTACTGATCTGCAGCAAAACGAATCAATGCAAAAGCACGTTTCTGTGATTTTAAAAAACTAATTTTGTGCGCGCAAAGTTTCTGTTTTTCAGCAGAATCAAATTAACTATCACCATAGGTTATCCTATAGGTTCTACTTGGCACAAACACTAATTAAAACATAAAAATACATCTAAACAGAAGGTAGATGCAAAATTTATTACTAAACAGAAAAAAAATAAAAAACACAAATAAAATTGGGTGTCCTCCCAACTAGCGCTATCGTTTAACGCCCCTAGCTAGGCATAAAAGCGTAGATAGATCTAAGTAGTGCCATCTTTGGCACTCAATTCCTCAATAGAGCACTTATAATCTTTAGGGGTTTCTCCTTTTTTGGCAATGACTAAACCATTAGGCAAAAATTCAAGAAATTCATTTGTAGCAAAAGGTTCCTTAATGATAGAGAGACAATTGGGATGAACACTTATTGATTTGAGATCCGCGTCTCCCTTACTAGAAGATTCACCCTTATTATTAGGAACATAAATAAATTTGGCAGTTTTGGTAGGAGGTTTTGGAGTGTTTTACATGGAAGAAAACGCCGAACCTAAGTTGGTAATGATATCCTCAAGTTTACCGATTCTTGCAGAATCTAGATCTATTTTTCATTAACTATAGGTTCTTTCTCTTTAAGATTTTTCAAAGAAACTCCAACCCTAGATCCGTATTGGGTAATATGATTATGAATCTTTTTATCCAAATTTTCAATCAATTCAATAGTGGCAACTTTATTTTCAATAATTTCAAGTCGTTGCATCACATGTTCTAAAGTTAAAACAGTTCCATTGACCAAAAGAGGTGGTGGGCTAAACAAATCTAACATAGCCTTATAAGCATCAAATGTATGGCTACTCAAGAAATCCCCTCCGGTAACGGTATCAAGAACACATCTATTCCAAGGATTAATGCCTACATAAAAATTGCAAAGAAGTACGGAAGTAGAAAGCTTCCTAGTAGATCTATTTTGAGCATTGCAAATTATATGCCAAGCATATTTTAAATTTCCCCCCTCCCTTTGCTTAAAATTGAGAATTTCATGTTCGGGGGTAATAACAAGGATAGGAGGACTAGCCATAACGACAAATTAAACGATCTAACACACAAGCAAACGGGAAAAGGCAAGCGAAAAAGAGAGGTGAAGATTGGAAAAGAGAGGGCAAATAAAACGGCAAGGGTGAAGTGGGGGAGAGGAAAACGAGAGGCAAATGGCAAATAACGTAAATGCGAGGGAGATGAGTTTGTGATGGGTACTTGGTATGTCTTGACTTGAGCGAAGACCTCCCCGGCAACGGCGCCAGAAATCCTTCTTGCTACATCTTAGCTTGCGTTGGTTTTCCTTGAAGAGGAAAGGGTGATGCAGCAATAGTAGCGTAAGTATTTCCCTCAGTTTTTGAGAAGCAAGGTATCAATCCAGTAGGAGGCTCCTCAAAAGTCCCACGCACCTACACAAACAAACAAAGAACTCGCAACCAACGCAATAAAGGGGTTGTCAATCCCTTCACGGACACTTGCGAAAGTGAGATCTGATAGAGATAGTATGATAAGATAAATATATATTTGGTATTTTATAATATAGATTGGAAAAGTAAAGATGCAAATAAAAGTAGATTGAAAGCTTATATGATAAAAGATAGACCCGGGGGCCATAGGTTTCACTAGTGGCTTCTCTCAAGATAGCATAAGTATTACGATGGGTGAACAAATTACTGTCGAGCAATTGATAGAAAAGCGAATAATTATGAGATTATCTAGGCATGATAATGTATATAGGCATCACGTCCGCGACAAGTAGACCAACTCCTGCCTGCATCTACTACTATTACTCCACACATCAACCGCTATCGAGCATGCATCTAGAGTATTAAGTTCATAAGAACAGAGTAACGCATTAAGAAAGATGACATGATGTAGAGGGATAAACTCAAGCAATATGATATAAACGCCATCTTTTTATCCTCGATGGCAACAATACAATACGTGCCTTGCAACCCCTGCTGTCACTGTGTAAGGACACCGCAAGATTGAACCCAAAGCTAAGCACTTCTCCCATGGCAAGAAAGACCAATCTAGTAGGGCCAAACCAAACTGATAATTCGAAGAGACTTGCAAAGATAACTCAATCATACATAAAAGAATTCAGAGGAGATCCAAATATTTCTCATAGATAAACTTGATTATAAACCCACAATTCATCGGATCTCGACAAACACACCACAAAAAGACTTACATCGAATAGATCTCCACAAGAGAGGGGGAGAACATGGTATTGAGATCCAAAAAGAGAGAAGAAGCCATCTAGCTAATAACTATGGACCCGAAGGTCTGTGGTAAACTACTCACAACTCATCGAAGGGGCTATGGTGTTGATGTAGAAGCCCTCCATGGTCGATTCCCCCTCCGGCGGAGCCCCAGCGAAGGCTCCAAGATGGGATCTCGCGGATACAGAAGGTTACGACGGTGGAAATTGTTTTTCGTTGGCTCCCTAGATGTTTTTGGGGTACGTGGGTATATATAGGAGGAAGAAGTAGGTCGATGGCCGCCCGAGGGGCCCACGAGATAGGGGGCCTATCTCGTGGCCGCCTCGGCTGCTTCTTGGCTTGCACTCCAAGTCCTCTGGATCACGTTCGTTCCAAAAATCACGCTCCCGAAGGTTTCATTCCGTTTGGACTCTGTTTGATATTCCTTTTCTTCAAAATACTGAAATAGGCAAAAAAAACAGCAATACGGGCTCGGCCTCCGGTTAGTAGGTTAGTACCGAAAATGATATAAATGTGTAAAATAAAGCCCATAAACATCCAAAAGGGGTAATATAATAGCATGGAACAATCAAAAATTATAGATACGTTGGAGACGTATCAGGCCCCCTCTAGTAGTTATTTTCTCCAATAATTCTTAAATATTCCATAAAAAATCTTCATGAAGTTTCAGCTTGTTTGGAGTTGTGTAGAATAGGTAGCCTGATGTTGCTTTTCCAGATCCAGATTTCCAGCTGCCAGAATTCTCCCTCTTGGTGTGTACCTTGCAAATTATGAGAGAAAAGACATTAGAATTACTCCAAAAAGCATTATTATGGATAAAAACATTATAAATAACAGTAATAAAACATGATGCAAAATGGACGTATCAGGATATGCTGGGAAGGCATCCCCTCTTTCGTCTTCGTTTATCGTTAACTTTACTGAGGCTATATTTTTATTCACCACATGATATGTGTTTTGCTTGGAGCATCTTGGATGATTTGAGTCTTGGCTTTTTAGTTTGCCATAATCATCCTTGCTGTACATGCCTTTTGGAAGATACACGCATGAATCGTGATTTATTAGAATACTCTATGTGCTTCACTTATATGTTTTGAGCTAGGAAAATTTGCTCTAGTGCTTCACTTATATCTTTTTAGAGCACGACGGTGATTTTATTTTATAGAAATTGATGAACTCTCGTACTTCACTTATATTATTTTGAGAGTCTCTAAGAAGCATGGTAATTTGCTTTGGTTATAAATTTAGTCCTAATATGATAGGCATCCAAGAGGGATTTAATAAAAACTTGCATACAAAGTGCATTGAATACTATGAGAAGTTTGATTCCTTATGATTGTTTTGAGATATGAAGATGGTGATATTAGAGTAATGCTAGTAAGTAATTGTGAATTTGAGAAATACTTGTGTTAAGGTTTGTGAGTCCCTTAGCATGCACGTATGGTGAACCGTTATGTGATGAAGTCGGGTCATGATTTGTTTATTGATTGTCTTCCTTATGAGTGGCGGTCGGGGACGAGTGATGGTCTTTTCCTACCAATCTATCCCCCTAGGAGCATGCACATAGTACTTTGTTTTGATGACTAATAGATTTTTGCAATAAGTATGTGAGTTCTTTATGACTAATGTTGAGTCCATGAATTATGCGCACTCTCACCTTTCCGCCATTGCTAGCCTCTCTAGTACCACACAACTTTTGCCTGTACCATAAACCCACCACATATCCTTCCTCAAAACAACCACCATACCTACCTATTATGGACTTTCCATAGCCATTCCGAGATATATTGCCATGCAACTTTCCACCGTTCCTTTTATTATGACACGCTTCATCATTGTCATATTGCTTTGCATGATCATGTAGTTGACATCGTATTTGTGGCAAAGACACCGTTCATCATCTTCATACATGTCGCTCTTGATTCATTGCACATCCCGGTACACCGCCGGAGGCATTCACATAGAGTCATATTTTGTTCTAAGTATCGAGTTGTAATTTTCGAGTTGTAAGTAAATAAAAGTGTGATGATCTTCATTATTAGAGCATTGTCCCAAGTGAGGAAAGGATGATGGAGACAATGATTCCCACACAAGTCGGGATGAGACTCCGGACGAAAAAAAGAGGCCAAAAAATGAGAGAAGGCCCAAATAAAAAGAAAGAGAGAAAGAGAGAAGGGACAATGTTACTATCCTTTTGCCACACTTGTGCTTCAAAGTAGCACCATGATCTTCATGATAGAGAGTCTCCTATAATATCACTTTGATATACTAGTGGGAATTTTTCATTATATAACTTGGCTTGTATATTCCAATGATGGGCTTCCTCAAATTGCCCTAGGTATTCTTGAGCAAGCAAGTTGGATGCACACCCACTTAGTTTCTTTTTGATCTTCCATAAACTTATAGGTCTAGTGCATCTGTTGCATGGCAATCCCTACTCGCTCACATTGATATCTACTGATGGGCATCTCCATAGCCCGTCAATATGCCTAGTTGATGTGAGACTATCTCCTTCTTTTTGTCTTCTTCACAACCACCATATTCTATTCCACCTATAGTGCTATGTCCATGGCTCACGCTCATGTATTGCGTGAAAGTTGAAAAAGTTTGAGAACATCAAAAGTATGAAACAATTGCTTGGCTTGTCATCGGGGTTGTGCATGATTTGAATATTTTGCGTGATGAGGATGGAGCATAGCCAGACTATATGATTTTGTAGGGATAAGCTTTCTTTGGCCATGTTATTTTGAGAAAACATAATTGCCTTGTTAGTATTCTTGAAGTATTATTGCTTTTAGGGCCATTTGCATTTCTGTCCCTAACTCGAACCACCTAATCAGATATACCCCTAATTCGAAAGCCTGCTCAAAAATGCCCCTCCGCCATCATGTGCCCTTATAGAAATGCCCCTCCGAGCCGTTTCCGTCTAGTCAAGGCTGTTTGACCGCTAACGTGCTGTTTATTTGACATTTTTGCCCCTCCTTCCTTACATCTGGGCCCAACTAACCGGTTCACTCTCTCTCCCCTCTTTCTTCTTCCTCGCGGCGACAGGGGCATTTTTGAGCAAGAACTGGATCGGGCGTTTTCGCCGCGGTCGAAGAGAGAGGGGCAGGGGCACGGCGTGGTGAGCGATGGGTACGTCGGGCACGGCGGGCATGTCTTCTACGACCTCGTTGGTGGCCGCCAATGTAAGTTTCAGGGTTGATTTGGGTGATATTGCGGAATTAGGGTTCATCAATTTGGGTTGCCCTTTGCTGATAGGTTGATGGCGTCGGGATAGTTCAGTTTCAATCGGAGTTCTACATCCCCGATCTGACATTCTGTGGCCTTGAGGTTCGGTCGTCGCGGCGGTGCCCTGGCCACGGGCTTATTCCTGCTCGCCGTGTCGGCTGGGGAGGAGCAAGCTCCGGCAGAAGGTTTCTCGGTTGCCCTCTTGATGTAAGTATTTTTGCTTTTGAATGCTTGACTTGATTCTGCTCTTTCTCCTCTTTGTAATTCGATCATTGATTTTGCAGCTTCCTGATGAATGTGATTGGGTTGTCTGGATTGACCCGCCATCGACCGAATGTGTTGCTCGTGCATTTGAGGAGCTTCATGCAGGATTGGAGAAGAGCTGGCTAAAAGCTCATTATTTAGAGAGGAGGGTGATGTATCTAACCGAGAAGAACATGAAACTGAAGCTAAAGATGAAGAAGAGGAACGAGGTTATGCAAGCCTGGGGATTTATCATAGTTCTTGGTTTTAGCATGTTGGCCACATTTGTTTCTGGGTGGTCTAATAATCCATACTAAATGGATTTCTGTTTGTAGTGTATGCTTTGATGGAGCTAAATTTGGGAATGTATTATCCCAGAATAATGTTGTGATTTAGGAATGATGTGATATTTCTATTTGGAAATGACTGAAGAATCTTGCTTGGCATTTTGAAAGTAGCAGCTCAAATGAAACTAGAAGCTGACCAAATGATCTGTTGTGTTAAAACTAGCAGCTCACAAAATATTTAAAAGTAGGAGCTCAGAAGATAGCATCTCACAAATAGCATAACTTCATAATAGCATTGCACATTCAAGATAGCATCTCACAAGTTCAGCATTACATAAGTTCATTATTTCAGCAGCACACTTAAGATAACAGCTAACAAGTTCACAAATAGTTCTTAAACAACAAAAACAACACACTTAACATAGCAGCTAACAAGTTCACAGATCTTTCATCTTCTTGCTCCTGGTGTTGCAAGCAGGATTAGTTAAGAGCCTTGAACTCAACCTTGTGGTGATAGTTTTGCTCACTTCTTTGCTTAGCTGGTTGCTTCCAGTTACAGATCCTATTGTAGGATCTGGTGCATACTTGAGCCTCTTCTTGGCTGGTGACATCCCTTTGTTAGCTGCCTTTTTGTAGTTCTTTCTTGGGCTACATTTGAAATGGGAACATTAAATGAAGCAAAAAGGAAATTAGAACATTAAATGAAGCAAAAAAGGAAATTAGAACATTAAATGAAGCAAAAAAGGAAATTAGAACATTAAATGATGCAAAAATTGAAATGAGAACATCTGTAGCATTTTCACCTTACAACTGATGACACCGTTGGTGCATCTGTAGCAATGCCAGCATCAGGTTCAACCTCTTTAGCATTTTCAGGATCAGTTTCCACCTCTGTAGCATTTTCAGCATCAGTTTCCACCTTTGTAGCATTTTCAACATCAGTTTTAGCATCTAGAGGTTCATCTGTTGCATTTTCAGCCCCCCAGTGCTCTTCTTCCCCAAAAGCTGGGTCAATGGATTCCTTGCAGTGAGTGGCACGATGCCCAAGCCTTCCACACCTGCCACATTTCTTTCTCCTTCCTCCAAGTCCTTTTCCCTCAGATTTTGCCCTAATTCTTGTCTTCCTAGGTCTACCAGGGGCCCTGTTTTGCAATGGAGTAGACAATTTAAACCCAGGGTCCACTACATCCCACTATTGTTTGCCCTCCATTGCAGGAAAATTTTCAGCATAAGTAGCATTGAACCTAGCAACAGAAAAGTACTCATGTACATACTGATCAATCTCACTTACTGGGCCTCTCATTGAAGTAATAAAATACAAAGCATGTATGCAAGGCTGTCCAGTTAACTGCCACTTTCCCATTCAGTTTGTACTGTACAGTGTACTCTTCCCATTCAGTTTGTACTCTTCTAAAGCACTCCTTCTGTCTACTCTTCCCATTCAATTTGTACTGTACAGTGTGTTTATCAATGCTAACTACACTGCCAGGAGATGCTTTCTCCACTTCTGCCTTGAAGGTGTACAATAACTGAAAAGAGTCAACCCACTTACCATGGATATTGTCAAGTACCATTTGCTTCCCATAGAATACTCTCATATATGGAACTGCCAGGCCATACTTCTTCTTCAAATTTTTCTGCAATTCTGTTGGTCCCACTTCTGAATCCTCTAAAATCCAGGTCTTCACAGCATCAGCAACCCATCTACTCTTAGCTGACCTCAATCTCTTCCTCCTGTTCACACTGGGACATGTATGAGCTGTCTTGTTCACTTTAACCTGCATTCATGATAGTTCAGAAACATGTCAGAACCTATGTGTTGCAACAAACAAACAAAATACAGTATCAATGCTGCTAACTACAAATGCATTGTTAGTTGCTATATTTAATACCTAAAATAGTGTGATGTGTCTCATTAAGGAGGCATGCATCCTCCATTGACACCTCTTATAAGCACAATGCACTGTCAACCTATTACTGTCACTCTTGTCTATCACAAATTCACTTTGAGTCTTTATTGAGAAGGTTGCAAGGGCATTTCTATAGTCTATGGCACTGGAAAATATTGTTCCCTCTTTCAAAGAAGGATCATCTCTATTGTATTGCACATCTGGTCTTTCCTCATCAGATGTTTCAGAGTACCCCATGTCATTGTCCTCCTCTTTCTCATCTTCACCTGCCTCACCAAACATGCCTTCAGGGGGTGGAACATAATCTCCCCCCTCATCATCTTTCTCCTTGCCCTTCTTCCTTGTTACAAACTGTGGAAACAACCTTTCATCCTCATCATCACTTGGCCAATCATCTGATAGTCCCTCTTTAGTGTATGGGTCACCTGAATCTTTATTATGAGAGGGAGCTACATGCCTAGGAACTTCTACAGTAGGTGTTCCTGGTGCCTGCATGGAACTGCTGCCTCCACTATGAGTTGTTGCTTTTTTGCCCCTTGATTGGCTAGTTCTACCTTTACCTGTAGACCTAGACTGAGATCTTGTTCCTCTGCTCTCTGGCTCTCCTCTCTCCCTTTGTATGACACTGATTTCTAGTTTAGCAGGGAAAGAATCATGTATTGCAAACATGATACCAAGCTCATCATCACACTGGACAGGGACCCATGCTGATTTGTCAATGTCCCAGTACCTGAATTCCACTGCATCGTATAGATCCCATGGATATTTAGCAGCTATGGCAGATCTAAACTGATTAAAAGTCCATTGATTGTCAGCAACAAAAGGAAAAGAGAATCCTGTGTTGGATGCTTTTGTGCCACCACTAGCTAGAAGTGTGGTTTCCATTCTACAATCCATCCCAACTGCTCTATTGGGGTCCATCCTACGATGACCATGGAAAACAGACAGATCCCAACGCCATGAGAACTATGAACTAGGTCAACAAATTAAACTACAAGAAAAAATTGAACTACAAACGGCATGAGACTGCATCAGATTACAAGAGATACTTACCCCACTGAAGCATTCGTCTGTAGCTGCAGTGTGCTCCCTCGTTCGTCGCCGCCGCAACTGTTGTCCCCATCCATCCCGTCGCGTGTGTCTCCTTCACGCCGTAGCAGAGCGACACAGAGTCAAATCCGAAGCTCCACCGTGGCCGCCATTAGTAGATCGAGCCTTAGGAGTTGGGATCGACCGGATCGAGTGAGCTAGGGTTAGGGTTACGGCGGGAGGCGATTTGGGGGAGAAAGAGAGAGGGTGCGGCTCGGGCGAGAGAATGAGATGGGGAGAGAGTGAACCGGTGACCTGGGCCCAGTTGTAAGGACGAAGGGGCAAAAATGTCAAAGAAACGGCCGCTTACCAGTCAAACAGCCTTGACTGGACGGAAACAGCACAGAAGGGCAATTCTATAAGGGAACATGACGGCGGAGGGGCATTTTTGAGCAGGCTTTTGAATTAGGGGCAAATGTGAGTAGTGGGTTCGAGTTAGGGACACGGATGTAAAAGACCCTTGTTTTTATGTCAATATTAAACTTTTGTTTTGAATCTTATGGATCTGAACATTCATGCCACAATAAAGAATATTACATGGATAAATATGTTAGGTAGCATTCCACATCAAAAAATCTATTTTTATTATTTACCTACTCGAGGACGAGCAGGAATTAAGCTTGGGGATGCTTGATACATCTCTAACGTATCTATAATTTTTTATTGTTCCATGCTATTATATTATCCATCTTGGATGTTTCATATGCATTTATATGGTATTTTATATGATTTTTGGGACTAACCTATAAGCCTAGAGCCCAGTGCCAGTTTCTGTTTTTTCCTTGTTTTTGAGTTTCGCAGAAAAGGAATATCAAATGGAGTCCAAACGAGCTGAAAATTTACGGTGATTTTTTATGGACCAGAAGAAGCCCTCGAAGCAAAAAAGTTGGGCCAGGAGAGTCCCGAGCCACCACAAGGTTGGAGGGCGCGCCCTACCCCCCACCCCCCCAGGCACGTCCTCCGTCCTTGTCGTTGACTCGTGGACTCCCCCCCCCCCTCCCCGTCTTGTTCTCGACGCCAAAAATTCCTATAAATATAGAAACCCCTAGAAATAAACCTAGATCTGGAGTTCCACCGTCGCAAGCCTCTAGCCACCAAAAACCAATCGGGACCCTGTTCCGATACCCTACCAGAGGGGGGAATCATCACCGATGGCCATCTTCATCATCCCGGCGCTCGCCATGACAAGGAGGGAGTAGTTCACCCTCGGGGCTGAGGGTATGTACCAGTAGCTATGTGTTTGATCTCTCTCTCGTGTTCTTGATTTGGCACGGTCTTGATGTACCGTGAGCTTTGCTATTATAGTTGGATCTTATGATGTTTCTCCCCTCTACCTTCTTGTAATGGATTGAGTTTTACCTTTTAAGTTATCTTATCGGATTGATTCTTTAAGGATTTGAGAACACTTGATGTATGTCTTGCATGTGCTTATCTGTGGTGACAATGGGATATTCACATGATCTACTTGATGTATGTTTTGGTGATCAACTTGTGGGTTCTGTGACCTTGTGAACTTATGCATAGGGGTTGGCACACATTTTCTTCTTGACACTCCGGTAGAAACTTTGGGGCACTCTTTGAAGTTCTTTGTGTTGGTTTGTATAGCTGAATCTGAGATTGTGTGATGCATATCCTATAATCAAACCCCCAGATACTTGTGGTGACATTGGAGTATCTAGGTGACATTAGGGTTTCGGTTGATGTGTGTCTTAAGGCGTTATTTTAGTACAAACTCTAGGGCTGTTCGTGACACTTATAGGAAGAGCCCAATAAATCGATCAGAAAGAATAACTTTGAGGTGGTTTCGTACCCTACAATAATCTCTTCGTTTATTCTCCACTATTAGTGACTTTGGAGTGACTCTTTGTTGCACGTTGAGGGATTGCCATATGATATAATTATGTTATCATTGTTGAGAGAACTTGCACTAGTGAAAGTATGAAACCTAGGCCTTGTTTCGAAGCATTGCAATACCGTTTTTGCTCACTTTTGTTACTTGCTACCTTGCTGTTTTTATATTCTCAGATTACAAAAATACATATCTACTATCCATGTTACACTTGTATCACCATCTCTTCGCTGAACTAGTGCACCTATACAATTTACCATTGTATTGGGTGTGTTGGGGACACAAGAGACTCTTTGTTATTTGGTTGCAGGGTTGTTTGAGAGAGACCATCTTCATCCTACGCCTCCCACAGACTGATAAACCTTAGGTCATCCACTTGAGGGAAATTTGCTACTGTCCTACGAAACTCTGCGCTTGGAGGCCCAACACGAGTCTACAAGAAGAAGGTTGCATAGTAGACATCATTGTTTTAACCTTCAACAAGGACAGGCCGCAGTCAAATTCGATTCAGCTAAAGTAGGAGAAACAAACACCCGCTAGCCACCTTTATGCAAAACCAGTTGCATGCCTGTTGGTGGAACCGGTCTCATGAACATGGCCATGTAAGGTTGGTCCGGTCCGCTTCATCCAACAATACTGCCGAATCAAAATAAGACATTGGTGGTAAGCAGTATGATGATCACCGCCCACAACTCTTTGTGTTCTACTCGTGCATATCATCTACGCATAGACCTGGCTCGGATGCCACTTTTGGGAAACGTAGCATGTAATTTCAAAAAAAATCCTACGCTCATGCAAGATCTATCTAGGAGATGCATAGCAATGAGAAGGGAATAGTATGTCTACGTACCCTCGTAGACCAAAAGCGGAAGCGTTTGACAATGCGGTTGATGTAGTCGAACTTCTTCTCGTTCTGATCGATCAAGCATCGAACGTACGACACCTCCTAGTTCTGCACATGTTCAGCTCGACATGTCCCTTGAACTCTTAATCCAGCAAAGTGTCGAGGAAGAATATGAGTTCCTTCAGCACGACGGCATGGTGATGGTGATGGTTAAGTGACCCGCGTAGGGCTTCGCCTAAGCACTACGAAGATATGACTGGAGGCGTAAACTATAGAAGGGGGCGTCGCACACGGCTAATGATTGTTGGTGTGTGTTCTAGGCACCCCCTTCCTCATATATATAGGTGGGAGGGAGAGGGGAGAGGCTAAGGGGCGCCCCAAGTGGGGCCGAATCCCACTTGGGCTCTTGCCCTGGTTCGGCCCCCTTTCCTTGTATACATGAAGGGGAAGGAAAGAGGGGAGGTGAGGGAAGGAAGTGGGAATCCTAATCCACACTTTAATTTCCCTTCCCCCCCTTTCCTTCTCCTCCTCCTATGGCCTTATAGGGCACACCAGCCCCTTGTGGGCTAGTGTGTTCCTTCATAAGGCCCATACGGCCCATAGGATTGTCGGGGGTACCCGAAACACCTTCCGGTGACCCGATAAGTACCCGATGCCCTCTGGAACACTTCTGGTGTCTGAATACCATCGTTCTATATATATCAATCTTTACCTCTCGACCATTTCGAGACTCCTCGTCATGTCCGTGTTCTCATCCGGGACTCCGAACAACATTCGGTCACTGTAACACCCGGATGATTAAGCAACAGTGATCACCTCGGTTACTGTGGCTAACCTCACGTTGATTCGAACCCGGTCTACAAATAAATTCAAAACAAAACCAAAGATAAAAGGTTTCAAAAACTAAAACTAAAATGTTCGGGGGTTGTCTAAAATAGCAAACCTAATTATGGTGGGGTGCACAAAATTTTGTAAAATGTTTTGGCATTTTAATTAATCTAAAACAGAAAGTAAGAAAAGGGAAAAATATAAAAAAAGGAAAATAAAACAAAAGAGGTGGGGGGAAGGAACCCCCACTGGCCCATCTGGGCCAGCCCTTCCCCACCTGGCCCAGCCAGCCCCCCCCGAACCCCCCACCTGGCCCCCTCACCCCTGGCCCAGCCCCCTACCCTGGGCCGGCCCAGCCGGCCGGCCACTTAGCCCTCCCGCGGCTAGAAACCCTAGCCGCCCCACCTCACTCGCCCCCACTCGCCCCCCCCCCCCGCCCCGATCCCCTTTCCCCTGCCCCCGCCCCGATCCAGATCGGGGGCGAGACCCCCGTCGCACCCCTCATCGCCGGCGGCCCCCCGCCGCCCCAACCGGTCGCCTCCACCCCCCTCCTCCTCTCCACCGCCCGGACCCCCTCCTCCCCTCCGTCGCCCCCACGCGCGGGGCACCCGCCACCGCGGGGTCAACCCCGGCCTCCCCCGCCTCACCGGACGCCCTCCCCGACGCCGGCGACCGCCTCCCCGACTCCCTCCTCGCCGGTCGCCTCCAAGCTTCACCGCGCCCGCCTCCTAGACCCTACGCGCCCCTCCCCGTGAGCTCTTCCCCCCCCCCCCCCGTCGCTCCCCTCTCCCCCCTCCCGAACGACGCCACGCCCGGAGCCCCGTCGCCGGCTCCGCCCCGGCTCCGGCCACCCGCGGCCACGCCGCCGTCCCACCCCCGGCCCCTCCCCGCTCCCCCCGTGCGGCTCCCCTACCGCGGCCGCCGCGCCCTTTTCCCCCTGGTCGCCTCGGCCACGTGCACGGGCACCACCGACCGCGCCATCGCCCCGCCTCGCCTCGCGCCACAGCCGCTCGCCGTCCCTGCCCCGCTCCGGTCGCCGTCGCGGCCCCTGGCCGCCGGCGCTGCTGCCCCCACCTACCGCGGCCGTCGCCGCCGGCTGTGGCCCGCGCTGCTCGCGCCCACTCCGGCCCCGAACCGGCCTCGCCTTGCTGTCGGGCAGGGGTGCGGCTTCGCCCGCACCAGCCTGCCCGTATGCCCGTTAGGGGCCTTGGCCTATGACAGGGGGCCCCACGCCCAGAACGGAGTTAAAAAAAAGAAAAAAAAAGGAAAAAAAATAATAATAATAAAAATAATAATAAAAATAAAAATAAATAAAAATAATAAAAAAAATAAAATAAAAATAAAATAAAAAATAATAAATAAATAAATAATAAAATAAATAAAAACAATAAATATAATTAATAAAATTAAAATGATTTAATAAAATTATTAATTAATTAATTAATTAATTAAGTTAATTAATCCGGTTTAATTAAATTAATTAACTAGTTAAGTTTAATTAAACTGTAATTAGATTAACCTAAACCCTAATTAATTTAAATAGAGAATGACAGGTGGGTCCCACTGGACCCACATGTCAGGGTTGACTCAGTCAACCCCTGTTGACTGCTGACGTCAGCATGACATCATGCTGACGTCATAAATACATTTTTCGAATTAATTAATTAATTAATTAAATTCCAGAAATTAATAAAATCTTTTAAAAATCATATCTTTTAATCCGTAACTCGGATTAAAATATTTTCAACATGAAAGTTGCTCAGAACGACGAGACGATTCCGGATACGCAGTCCGTTCGTCCACCACACACCCCTAACCTATCGAACCCGCAACTTTCCCCCTCCGGCTCCTCTGCCCGAAAACACGAAACACCGGGAATACTTTCCCGGATGTTTCCCCCTTAACCAGTACCTCCTCGTACCATGTTAGGGCACGCCTAGCATCGCTTCTTGACATGTCATGCATCGATATGCATATGTTTACTTGGTATTCATTGTTTCTTCCCCCTCTTCTCTCCGGTAGACTACGAGACCGACGCTGCTGCTGCCCAGTTCGACTACGGAGTTGACGACCCCTCTCTCTTGCCAGAGCAACCAGGCAAGCCCCCCCCCTTGATCACCAGATATCGCCTATTCTTCTCTATACTGCTTGCATTAGAGTAGTGTAGCATGTTACTGCTTTCCGTTGATCCTATTCTGATGCATAGCCTGACATTGTTGCTACACCTGTTGATACCTTACCTGCAATCCTAATTGCTTAGTATAGGATGCTAGTTTATCATCATTGGCCCTACATTCTTGTCAGTCTGCCTTGCTATACTATCGGGCCGTGATCACCTGGGAGGTGATCACGGGTATATACTATACATACATACATACTATACAGATGGTGACTAAAGTCGGGTCAGCTCGAAGAGTACCCGCGAGTGATTCACGGATTGGGGGCTGAAAGGACCTTTGTCCCGACGGCCCTCTGTGTGGATCTTTGTGGCGGAGCGACAGGGCAGGTTGAGACCACCTAGGAGACAGGTGGGCCTGGCCCTGTTCGGCGTTCGCGGATACTTAACACGCTTAACGAGATCTTGGTATTTGATCTGAGTCTGGCTACGAGCCTATACGCACTAACCATCTACGTGGGAGTAGTTATGGGTATCCCGACGTCGTGGTATCAGCCGAAGCACTTCAGACGTCAGCGACGGAGCGGCGCGCGCCGAATTGGACTGGAACGCCACTAGGCTAGGTCTGCTTTCGGCCGCCCTCGCAACGTGCAGGTGTGCTCATGGGCGATGGGCCCAGACCCCTGCGCGCTTAGGTTTAGACCGGCGTGCTGGCCTCTCTGTTTTGCCTAGGTGGGGCTGCGACGTGTTGATCTTCCGAGGCCGGGCATGACCCAGGAAAGTGTGTCCGGCCAAATGGGATCGAGCGTGTTGGGCTATGTGGTGCACCCCTGCAGGGAAGTTTAATCTATTCGAATAGCCGTGATCTTCGGTAACAGGACGACTTGGAGTTGTACCTTGACCTTATGACAACTAGAACCGGATACTTAATAAAACACACCCTTCCAAGTGCCAGATACAACCGGTGGTCGCTCTACCTCAGGGATATGAGGAGGGGATCGCCGGGTAGGATTATGCTATGAGATGTTACTTGGAGATGCTACTTGGAGGACTTCAATCTACTCTCTTATACTTGATGCAAGACGAAGGTGACCAGAAGCGTAGTCTTCGATAAGACTAGCTATCCCCCTCTTATTCTGGCATTCTGCAGTTCAGTCCACTGATATGGCCTCCTTACACATATACCCATGCATATGTAGTGTAGTTCCTTGCTTGCGAGTACTTTGGATGAGTACTCACGGTTGCTTTCTCCCCCCTTTTTCCCCTTTCCTTTCTTTCTGGTTGTCGCAACCAGATGCTGGAGTCCAGGAGCCAGACGCCACCGTCGACGACGACCCCTACTACACCGGAGGTGCCTACTACTACGTGCTGCCCGCTGACGACGACCTGGAGTAGTTTAGGAGGATCCCAGGCAGGAGGCCTGCGCCTCTTTCGATCTGTATCCCAGTTTGTGCTAGCCTTCTTAAGGCAAACTTGTTTAACTTATGTCTGTACTCAGATATTGTTGCTTCCGCTGACTCGTCTATGATCGAGCACTTGTATTCGAGCCCTCGAGGCCCCTGGCTTGTATTATGATGCTTGTATGACTTATTTTATTTGTAGAGTTGTGTTGTGATATCTTCCCGTGAGTCCCTGATCTTGATCGTACACATTTGCGTGCATGATTAGTGTACGATTGAATCGGGGGCGTCACAAGTTGGTATCAGAGCCGACTGCCTGTAGGAATCCCCCTTCCACACTCCTTGGCCGAAGTCGAGTCTAGACATTACAAAAACTTTTACTAACTTGGCTGTGTGCCTTACGGGCCCACGTCGCCATCGGGTGGTACTAGGATCTTTTACTCCTCGACCTTTACTCTGGGACTCTGAACTCTTTTCTACTCGGGTTAAACGAATTTACTAACTCTAACATTAGGATCCCGTTACCACGTTCACCCCGAAGTTGGATAAGCCATAGTTATTCTGTAGGATAGCATTTTGAATAGTGCCCATGTTGTCATTTGACTCCATTGAAACATCTTTGTTTTCAGATGGAACCCGCGAGGCAGGTCGTGCGCCACACTGCGGCCATTGGTGCCTCAGGATCACCTGCTGTGCTAGCTGATATGATGACCTATCTGGGTTATCGCTGGCACCCTGAGTACACCGTCTACGAGGAGTACCAGGACTTTAACCAGGAGCAGTACCGTGCCATCGTCCACCTCTACTCTCGGGAGTATGAGTCCACTACCGTGCTGCACACCGCTCATGGTGTTGGAGTGACCATCGAGATGGCAGTCCACGATGCGGCTCATGCTGCTCTGACACGTCTTCGTGGAGAGTATCAGGCATTGGACACTTCCCCTTTCAGGCACATTCCTATCGCATCTGACGTTGGTGCGGAGGGATACTACACTGCCGCCTACTCCACCGTCACCCGAGAGCCGTTCCACCATCAGCGCCTGGTTCTGCATGCTGATGGGCTGGACCGAGCTAACAGAGCTCTTCGCCACGAGTTGTACACCACTCGTCAGCACCTTTACAGGGCTCTGACGCGGTTGCACCCCTTTGTCCGGTCTGGACAGCTGCCGCGTTCTGCGATCTACCCAGCCAGGACCGTGATGCCCCACGGTGTCGGATGGCCAGAGGTGGGAGGCTACTCTCCCGCACTTGGTCCTCTTCTGCCACCTGAGCGTCGGGTTCTACACCAGAGTATCCGCGGCCCCCAGGCCACTGACGTGGAGGACTATCCGTTGCCTCACTACCAGCTGTCAGGTTACAGCTACCTTCACAGTACCTCCTGGGACTGATGTAGTCTTGCTCATTAGTCTTAGATGCACTCGCGAGCCTGCGTGCCGCCTATGATGACTTAGTCTATGTACGGAACTCTGTGTACTGAACTCTATGTCCGACCCCTTTTGTAAGTTATGCCGACTATCTATGTGGTATCTGTCGTGCTCCTTTCATTATGCATGTTTCATCATGAATGACTCTTGTCTATGCAAATTCTCAATACTGAACTACCCCTGTTATATATTAGCAGGATGGTTAGACCAGCTGGTCGTGGTCGTGGTGGCAACTTCCCACCACCGCCTGAGTACATGGCTGGTATGATCCAACAGCTTGAGATGAATCGCCAGTTCATGGAAAACATGATGGCTCAGTTTCCTCGCCCCAATATGAACCAGCATCCAAACACAACAACTCTGCAGGATTTCATACGCCTCAACCCAAGTGTGTACCGCAGCTCAACCCAGCCGCTGGATGCTGATGACTGGCTCCGTGACATCACCTATGAAATGGAGTCTGCTGATGTAGCCCCTGCCAGCTATGTCACTTTTGCTTCCTTCTTCCTGAAGGGACCCGCAGCTCAATGGTGGGACAGCCACAGGCGTACTCTGCCAGTTGGGACAATCATCTCCTGGCCAGACTTTCAGGCTGCCTTCCGTGCCCGCTTCATTCCTCAGGGAATCATGGACAGGAAGAAGCGTGAGTTTCGCAACCTCACCCAAGGCAACAAGACTGTTGAAGCTTATCAGCGGGAGTTTCTGGACTTATCCCGCTATGCTGAAGAAGACATTGCAACTGATGCTCGCAGACAGGAGAAGTTCCGTGAAGGCCTTCAAGCTGACATCAAGCTCACACTTCTAGTGCATGACTTTGCCGATTTCGCCACCTTGGTGAACAAGGCCATCAATGTCGAGACTGGTCTGCAAGAACACCAGAGCTCTCAAAGGCGCAACCGTGACACGGGCTCATCTTCGGGCCCGCCCTCGCAGAAGCGTAAGATATGGATCCCGAACAGCATGTACCGTCCAACTGCACCTGCCCCAAGGCAGTCTTATGCTGCACCTCGTCTGCCGGCTGCTCCAACTAGGCAGCCGAGGCTTCCAGCTCCACCACCCCAAGCTCCTGTTCCTACCCCCGAGAATGGGTTGTGCTTCAGGTGCGGACAACCAGGGCACCGTGCTAGGGAATGCAACCAGAAACAGAATCAACTGGCCCTTCCAGCAACTGGCCGTGGGAACAACCAGGCCCGCAACAACAATGCCAAGTCTTATGGCCGTGTTCATGCCAACCACATTGATCTGAATGAAGCTCAAGACCAGCCTGCTACTGTGATGGGTACACTCCTCGTAAATTCAGTACCAGCATCCGTTTTATTTGATACAGGTGCATCGCATTCATTCATGTCAGAAGATTTTGCATACAAGCACGATGTTAAATTGAGCAGATGAACACTTCGGTAGTGGTAAAACCCCCGCGGGACAATGTCAGACCTCCATGGTTGGCATTGACGTCCCTGTGGAAATCGAAGGACTGGAATTCCTTGTCTCTCCCATCGTACTGAAGTCCTGTAGCATTGATCTCATTCTGGGAATGGATTGGTTAAAGGCGCATACTGCTTCTATCGTTTGCGCCACCAAGACCGTCCATCTGCTACACCCTTCTGATGAAATAATTAGCTACGATGCTCATCTGGTTCGGAATGCCGAGGCCAGACTTTATGCCTTAAACGCATTGAACGCTGCACCACTTGAGGGCATTGAAAACATTCCCGTCGTGCGTGAATTCCTAGACGTCTTTCCTGAAGAACTCCCAGGGATTCCCCCTGCTAGAGCTGTCGAATTCGTCATCGACTTGAAACCAGGCACCACTCCTATAGCCAAGCGACCCTACAAGATGCCGCCGCATGAACTCCTTGAGCTTAAGGAGGAAATCGATAAATCTCTTCGAAGTGGTTTCATTCGCCCAAGTTGCTCTCCTTGGGGAGCACCTTCTCTCTTTGTCAAGAAGAAAGATGGGACAAACCGATTGGTCCAAGACTACCGTCCTATAAATCAAGCTACCATTCAGAATAAGTATCCTCTTCCTCGGATCAATGATCTGTATGATCAATTGGCTGGTTCATCAGTGTTCTCTAAACTCGACTTGAGGTTGGGTTACCACCAGATCCGTGTTCGTGAGGAAGATATCCCCAAGACCGCCTTTGTGACTCGTTATGGTTCATACGAGTACACCGTCATGTCTTTCGGCTTAACCAATGCTCCAGCCACCTTCTCTCGCCTGATGAACTATATATTCATGGATTACCTCGACAAGTTCGTCGTGGTTTATCTGGATGATATTCTGGTATTTTCCAAGAACGAAGAGGAACATGCTGAACATCTTCGCCTCGTGCTGGAAAAGCTACGAGAGCATCAACTTTATGCCAAGTTCTCCAAATGTGAATTCTGGCTTCCCGAAGTAACCTATCTTGGGCATGTCATCTCTAAGGATGGTATTGCCGTCAACCCTGAACGAGTTCAGGCTATTCTCGATTGGACTCCTCCGAAGAACGTTAAGCAAGTCAGAAGTTTTCTCGGTCTCGCCAGCTACTGCCGTCGATTCGTCGAGAACTTCTCCAAGATTGCCAGGCCTCTGACTAACCTATTGCATAAGGGCGTCAAGTTCCAATGGACAGATAAATGTCAGGAAAGTTTCCAAGCACTCAAGGACAAGTTGACTTCTGCCCCAGTACTAGCTCCTCCTGATACTAAGAAGGACTTCGTCATTTACTGCGACGCTTCCCGTCAAGGACTAGGCTGTGTCCTAATGCAAGAGCGCAAAGTGGTTGCTTATGCCTCTCGGCAATTGCGCCCTCACGAGGAGAACTACCCAGTTCACGACCTCGAACTTGCTGCTGTCATTCATGCACTAAAACAGTGGCGACATTACCTACTCGGTAATCGTTGCGAGATCTTCACTGACCACCAAAGTCTGAAGTATCTATTTACTCAGCCAGACCTGAACCTCCGTCAGCAGAGATGGATGGAGACTGTTGCAGACTTTGATTTGGGTATTTCCTATACCCCAGGCAAGGCTAATGTAATGGCTGATGCCTTGAGCCGCAAGTCTTACTGCAACCACCTCCAGGTTCACAAAGTTCAGCCTTCACTTGTTGAAGAATTCAGAAAGCTAAACCTCCATATTGTTCCTCCGGGTGCACTCGCTCCCCCTCCCCCGGAGTTCCGCAAGATGAATCTCCGTGTTGTTTCCCAGGGTTCCCTCTATACCCTGGCTGTTGAACCCGATCTCGTGGGCACCATAAAGACAATGCAGGGATTTGACTCTGAAGTCTACAAGATTAAGCAAGACCTCAAAGAAGGAAGTCCCTCATCCTTCACTATTGCTGATGATGGCGCCTTGTACTTCAAAGGCCGCCTAGTGGTGCCGTGTAAGGAGGAAAACCTGAATATGACCCAGGAGGTTATGAAAGAAGCTCATGATACGCCTCTATGTATTCATCCTGGTAGTACAAAGATGTACCAAGACATCCGCCAGAGATTCTGGTGGTCTAATATGAAGCAAGACATTGCTCGTTATGTTGCTGAATGTGACGTTTGCCGTCGTATCAAAGCAGAACATCAAAGGCCTGCTGGAACTCTACAACCTATATCTATTCCTGAATGGAAATGGGACCATGTTGAAATGGACTTCGTCACTGGATTCCCCAAATCGCAGAAAGGCAATGATGCTATTCTTGTCGTCATTGACCGACTTTCTAAGGTTGCACATTTTCTGGCGGTCAAAGAAACGATCACTGCTAGTCAGCTTGCAACTCTCTACATGACCAGAATTGTTTCGCTTCACGGTATTCCACTGGTTATCAGTTCAGACCGTGGCAGTTTATTCACTTCAAGATTCTGGGCAAGTTTCCAAGAAGCTATGGGCACTCATCTGTCTTTCAGCACTGCTTTTCATCCTCAGTCACAAGGGCAAGTTGAACGTGTCAACCAAGTTCTCGAAGACATGCTTCGAGCTTGTGTTATTTCCTTCGGCAAGAAATGGGAGGAATCTCTTCCGTATGCTGAGTTCTCTTATAATAATAGCTATCAAGCTAGTCTGAAGATGGCCCCCTTCGAAGTGTTATATGGACGAAAGTGCCGAACCCCTCTGAACTGGTCAGAAACTGGGGAACGTCCACTCTTCGGTCCGGATATTATCCAACATGCCGAAGAACAAGTCCGCATTATTCGCGAGAATCTCAAGACTGCTCAGTCACGTCAGAAGAGTCAGTATGACCGTCATCATAAAGACATGGTCTATCAACCTGGCGAAAAGGCCTATCTTCGCGTTACACCAATGAAGGGTGCTCACCGCTTCGGGATCAAGGGCAAGCTAGCTCCTCGCTATATTGGCCCATTCACTATTCTGGAAAGGCGTGGAAAAGTGGCATATCAACTGGAGCTTCCGTCGAACCTTTCTCAGGTTCACGATGTGTTCCATGTGTCACAACTCCGCCGTTGCTTCAAGGACCCAATCCGAGCTGTGGATCATGAAGTGCTCGAATTGCAACAGGACCTCTCCTATAAAGAGCAACCGGTCCGCATTCTCGACCAAGCTGAACGCCGCACACGCCAGAAGGCGATCAAGTTCCTCAAGGTCCAGTGGTCGAATCACTCTGAAGACGAAGCCACCTGGGAACGCGAGGATCGTCTGCGTGATGAATACCCCGCACTGTTTCCTTCTACCTCCTAAATCTCGGGACGAGATTTCTTGTAGTGGAGGAGATTTGTAACACCCGGATGATTAAGCAACAGTGATCACCTCGGTTACTGTGGCTAACCTCACGTTGATTCGAACCCGGTCTACAAATAAATTCAAAACAAAACCAAAGATAAAAGGTTTCAAAAACTAAAACTAAAATGTTCGGGGGTTGTCTAAAATAGCAAACCTAATTATGGTGGGGTGCACAAAATTTTGTAAAATGTTTTGGCATTTTAATTAATCTAAAACAGAAAGTAAGAAAAGGGAAAAATATAAAAAAAAGGAAAATAAAACAAAAGAGGTGGGGGGAAGGAACCCCCACTGGCCCATCTGGGCCAGCCCTTCCCCACCTGGCCCAGCCAGCCCCCCCGAACCCCCCACCTGGCCCCCTCACCCCTGGCCCAGCCCCCTACCCTGGGCCGGCCCAGCCGGCCGGCCACTTAGCCCTCCCGCGGCTAGAAACCCTAGCCGCCCCACCTCACTCGCCCCCACTCGCCCCCCCCCCCGCCCCGATCCCCTTTCCCCTGCCCCCGCCCCGATCCAGATCGGGGGCGAGACCCCCGTCGCACCCCTCATCGCCGGCGGCCCCCGCCGCCCCAACCGGTCGCCTCCACCCCCCCTCCTCCTCTCCACCGCCCGGACCCCCTCCTCCCCTCCGTCGCCCCCACGCGCGGGGCACCCGCCACCGCGGGGTCAACCCCGGCCTCCCCCGCCTCACCGGACGCCCTCCCCGACGCCGGCGACCGCCTCCCCGACTCCCTCCTCGCCGGTCGCCTCCAAGCTTCACCGCGCCCGCCTCCTAGACCCTACGCGCCCCTCCCGTGAGCTCTTCCCCCCCCCCCGTCGCTCCCCTCTCCCCCCTCCCGAACGACGCCGCGCCCGGAGCCCCGTCGCCGGCTCCGCCCCGGCTCCGGCCACCCGCGCCACGCCGCCGTCCCACCCCCGGCCCCTCCCCGCTCCCCCCGTGCGGCTCCCCTGCCGCGGCCGCCGCGCCCTTTTCCCCCTGGTCGCCTCGGCCACGTGCACGGGCACCACCGACCGCGCCATCGCCCCGCCTCGCCTCGCGCCACAGCCGCTCGCCGTCCCTGCCCCGCTCCGGTCGCCGTCGCGGCCCCTGGCCGCCGGCGCTGCTGCCCCCACCTACCGCGGCCGTCGCCGCCGGCTGTGGCCCGCGCTGCTCGCGCCCACTCCGGCCCCGAACCGGCCTCGCCTTGCTGTCGGGCAGGGGTGCGGCTTCGCCCGCACCAGCCTGCCCGTATGCCCGTTGGGGGCCTTGGCCTATGACAGGGGGCCCCACGCCCAGAACGGAGTTAAAAAAAAAATAAAAATAAATAATAATAATAAAAATAATAATAATAAAAAATAAAAATAATAAAATAAATAAATAAATAAATAATAAAATAAATAAAAACAATAAATATAATTAATAAAATTAAAATGATTTAATAAAATTATTAATTAATTAATTAATTAATTAAGTTAATTAATCCGGTTTAATTAAATTAATTAACTAGTTAAGTTTAATTAAACTGTAATTAGATTAACCTAAACCCTAATTAATTTAAATAGAGAATGACAGGTGGGTCCCACTGGACCCACATGTCAGGGTTGACTCAGTCAACCCCTGTTGACTGCTGACGTCAGCATGACATCATGCTGACGTCATAAATACATTTTTTCGAATTAATTAATTAATTAATTAAATTCCAGAAATTAATAAAATCTTTTAAAAATCATATCTTTTAATCCGTAACTCGGATTAAAATATTTTCAACATGAAAGTTGCTCAGAACGACGAGACGATTCCGGATACGCAGTCCGTTCGTCCACCACACCCCCCTAACCTATCGAACCCGCAACTTTCCCCCTCCGGCTCCTCTGCCCGAAAACACGAAACACCGGGAATACTTTCCCGGATGTTTCCCCCCTTAACCAGTACCACCTCATACCACGTTAGGGCACGCCTAGCATCGCTTCTTGACATGTCATGCATCGATATGCATCTGTTTACTTGGTATTCATTGTTTCTTCCCCCTCTTCTCTCCGGTAGACTACGAGACCGACGCTGCTGCTGCCCAGTTCGACTACGGAGTTGACGACCCCTCTCTCTTGCCAGAGCAACCAGGCAAGCCCCCCCCTTGATCACCAGATATCGCCTATTCTTCTCTATACTGCTTGCATTAGAGTAGTGTAGCATGTTACTGCTTTCCGTTAATCCTATTCTGATGCATAGCCTGACATTGTCGCTACATCTGTTGATACCTTACCTGCAATCCTAAATGCTTAGTATAGGATGCTAGTTTATCATCATTGGCCCTACATTCTTGTCAGTCTGCCTTGCTATACTATCGGGCCGTGATCACCTGGGAGGTGATCACGGGTATATACTATACATACATACATACTATACAGATGGTGACTAAAGTCGGGTCAGCTCGAAGAGTACCCGCGAGTGATTCACGGATTGGGGGCTGAAAGGACCTTTGTCCCGACGGCCCTCTGTGTGGATCTTTGTGGCGGAGCGACAGGGCAGGTTGAGACCACCTAGGAGACAGGTGGGCCTGGCCCTGTTCGGCGTTCGCGGATACTTAACACGCTTAACGAGATCTTGGTATTTGATCTGAGTCTGGCTACGAGCCTATACGCACTAACCATCTACGTGGGAGTAGTTATGGGTATCCCGACGTCGTGGTATCAGCCGAAGCACTTCAGACGTCAGCGACGGAGCGGCGCGCGCCGAATTGGACTGGAACGCCACTAGGCTAGGTCTGCTTTCGGCCGCCCTCGCAACGTGCAGGTGTGCTCAGGGCGATGGGCCCAGACCCCTGCGCGCTTAGGTTTAGACCGGCGTGCTGGCCTCTCTGTTTTGCCTAGGTGGGGCTGCGACGTGTTGATCTTCCGAGGCCGGGCATGACCCAGGAAAGTGTGTCCGGCCAAATGGGATCGAGCGTGTTGGGCTATGTGGTGCACCCCTGCAGGGAAGTTTAATCTATTCGAATAGCCGTGATCTTCGGTAACAGGACGACTTGGAGTTGTACCTTGACCTTATGACAACTAGAACCGGACACTTAATAAAACACACCCTTCCAAGTGCCAGATACAACCGGTGGTCGCTCTACCTCAGGGATATGAGGAGGGGATCGCCGGGTAGGATTATGCTATGAGATGTTACTTGGAGATGCTACTTGGAGGACTTCAATCTACTCTCTTATACTTGATGCAAGACGAAGGTGACCAGAAGCGTAGTCTTCGATAAGACTAGCTATCCCCCTCTTATTCTGGCATTCTGCAGTTCAGTCCACTGATATGGCCTCCTTACACATATACCCATGCATATGTAGTGTAGTTCCTTGCTTGCGAGTACTTTGGATGAGTACTCACGGTTGCTTTCTCCCCCCTTTTCCCCTTTCCTTTCTTTCTGGTTGTCGCAACCAGATGCTGGAGTCCAGGAGCCAGACGCCACCGTCGACGACGACCCCTACTACACCGGAGGTGCCTACTACTACGTGCTGCCCGCTGACGACGACCTGGAGTAGTTTAGGAGGATCCCAGGCAGGAGGCCTGCGCCTCTTTCGATCTGTATCCCAGTTTGTGCTAGCCTTCTTAAGGCAAACTTGTTTAACTTATGTCTGTACTCAGATATTGTTGCTTCCGCTGACTCGTCTATGATCGAGCACTTGTATTCGAGCCCTCGAGGCCCCTGGCTTGTATTATGATGCTTGTATGACTTATTTTATTTGTAGAGTTGTGTTGTGATATCTTCCCGTGAGTCCCTGATCTTGATCGTACACATTTGCGTGCATGATTAGTGTACGATTGAATCGGGGGCGTCACAAGTCAGATTCAAATCACATAACTCACATAATAGATATCGCCAGGTCGACGTAAGCTGTGCGACCGCTACCGGTTGAAACATTAGGCTAGTCGCGAGACACCTCTCCAGTCAATATCCCATAGCTAATACCTGGATGCTCATATTGGCTCTCATATTTTACAAGACTATTATCGGTGAACGTGTATTAATACAACATTATCCTGTCATCGGTAGTTACTGCCAGATTCGATCGTTGGTATCTTGTAACTAGTCATATTCGTTATCGCAAGTCTCTTATCATTGTAATACATTCACATGCAAAGCCATAAGATCGACTTGCTGCAAGGCTCTTATGTTTATTCAGAGAGGAGCCCAGGGATACCTTCCGATACTCAATGACAATCAAGATCTCGATCAGCCAACCCAGACAAACACTTCAGAGATACCTGTAGAGCATCTTTATAATGATACAGTTACGTGGTGACGGTTGCATGACACAATAAGGGTTCTCCGTATTCGGGCAGTTGCATAATCCATAGCGAGAATAGTATTGACATGAACGAACGAAGAATAAACTGAATGATCAATATACTAAGCTAACAGATGGTCTATGTCCATCATCATCATTCTCTAAGAGTATCTCATTATCAAATGACAGACACATATTTGGTTACCTTAACATGACTTTGACAACGAGGCTATCTAGTAGAGTCTAGGAACGTGTTTTGTCGTAGTATCCACACATGTCATCAAGTTTCCGGTTAAATACAATTCTAGCATGAATAATAAACATTTATCATGATATAAGGAAAAATAAAATAACAACTTTATTATTGCCTCTAGGGCATATTTCCGATGATGCAAGCTTTAACACTAATCAAGATGACTCTGAGTCTCAATCTGGATACGTATTGAAGGTGGGAGCAATTAACTAGAGTAGCACCATGCAGAGCATTGTAGACATAGAAATTTGCAAAAATACATATGGATCCGAATATAACAAACTTGGTGACTAAACTTCTCTCACAAGCAAAACACGATCACACATTAGTACTCTTTGGGTGTTAATCACATGGTGATATGAACTAGATTATTGACTCCAGTAAACCCTTTGGGTGTTGGTCACATGGCAATGTGAACTATGGGTGTTAATCACATGACGATGTGAACTATTGGTGTTAAATCACATGGCAATGTGAACTAGATTATTGACTCTAGTGCAAGTGGGAGACTGAAGGAAATATTCCCTAGAGGCAATAATAAAGTTATTATTTTATATTTCCTTATTCATGATAAAGGTTTATTATTCATGCTTGAATTATATTGATCGGAAACTTAAATACATGTGTGAATACATAAACAAATACTGTGTCCCTAGTAAGCCTCTACTAGACTAGCTTGTTGATCAAAGATGGTTAAGGTTTACTACCATGGACATGCATTGTCATTTGATAACGGGATCACATCATTAGGAGAATGATGTGATGTACAAGACCCACCCGTTAGCTTAGCATAATGATCGTTCAGTTTTATTGCTATTGCTTTCTTCATGACAAATACATATTCCTTCGACTATGAGATTATGCAACTCCCGGATACCGGAGGAATACCTTGTGTGCTATCAAACATCACAACGTAATTGGGTGATCATAAAGATGCTCTACAGGTATCTCCTAAGGTGTTTGTTTAGTTGGCATAGATCGAGATTAGGATTTGTCACTCCGAGTATCGGAGAGGTATCTCTGGGCCCTCTCGATAATACACATCATAAGTTTGCAAGCAAATGACTAAGGAGTTAGTCACGAGGTGATGTATTACGAAACGAGTAAAGAGACTTGCCGGTAACGAGATTGAACTAGGTATATAGATACCGATGATCAAATCTCGAGCAAGTAACATACCGATGGACAAAGGGAATTACGTATGTTGTCATAACTGTTCGACCGATAAAGATCCTTGTAGAATATGTAGGAGCCAATATGGTCATCCAGGTTCCGCTATTGGTTATTGACCGAAGAGGTGTCTCGGTCATGTCTACATAGTTCACGAACCCGTAGGGTCCACACGCTTAACGTTCGTTGACGATATAGTACTATATGAGTTATGTGATGTGGTGATCGAATGTTTTTCAGAGTCCCAGATGAGATCACATACATGATGAGGTGTCTCAAAATGGTCGAGAGGTAAATATTGATATATAGGACAATGATATTCAAACACCGGAAGTGTTTCGGAGGGTACCGGATACTTACCGGGTCACCGGAAAGGAGTTTCGGGCACCCCCGGCAAAGATATGGGCCTAATGGGCCAAAGGGGGAACATACCAGCCCCTGGCACGCCCCTTCTTTGGACAGCATGACCTAAGGGAAGTAAAGGGGGAAGGTCTAGCCTCTCCTGCCTTTCCATCTCATGGGAGAAAGGAAGGGGGGGCGCCACCCTTCCCTGCCTTTCCCCCGCACCTATATAAGGTAGGGGGCGCGGCTTGGGAGGGACTCCAAGTAGGATTCCTCCTACTTGGGCACCTCCTTTGGCTGCTCCTCCCTCCCTCCCACATATATATATATGCTATATATATGTGGGAGGGGGGCGCCTAGCACACAACAGACAATGGCCTAGCTGTGTGCGGTGCTCCCCTCCACCGTTTACACCCCTGGTCATATTTTTGTAGTGCTTAGGGAAAACCCTCCGGAGATCAGCATCATCGTCACCACGCCGTCGTGCTGTCGGAACTCATCTACTACCTCGCCTTCTTGTTGGATCAAGAAGGTGTAGGACGTCCCCAAGCTGAACATGTGCAGAACGCGGAGGTGCCGTGCATTCAGTACTAGATCGGTTGGAGCGCGAAGAAAGTTCGACTACATCAACCGCATTGTGAAACGCTTCCGCTTATGGCCTATGAGGGTACGTAGACATACTCTCCCCTCGTTGCTATGCATCTCCATGGATAGATCATTGCGCGTGCGTAGAAATTTTTTGTTTTCCATGCAACGTTCCCCAACATTGCCCGGCGCGGCCTCACCAGCAGCGGCGACTGGGGGCAGGAGGGAGGGGGGATCGAAGACTGGGGCTAGGATTCGCGCACCCGGGTCGCCCGCGCGGGGGGGGGGGGACACATGCCAGGGGAAAACCAATTGAACAAAATTATTCTGGTCGAGAGTATTTATTTCTTGGTAAGCCACGTATCGCAATCATTTCCCCGTGTAAATGAACTCCAATCATTAATGCGTTGCGTGAGGTATCGGCAAATCTTCCACCCAACTCCGAGTTTCAAATGAACGAGGCTTGCCCACTCCCGTCCTTGTGCTCCCCATCGTCAATTCTTCATTGAACGTTTTTCAGGATTTTCCTCCCTGACGTCTCTTTTCTAGCAAAACAAATCACGAAGCTCCCATATTCTCATCTCCCCGTATGTATTCCCTTCATCCCCTTTCTCCTCCCCTTTCGACGGCCGATGCGGCGGAGAAATCCAGTAAACCACCAGCCGCCGCCTTGTCACCTCGGTGTCGTTCTGCTATCGTCGTTGTCCTTCTCCTCAAGCCTGAATTTCTTCCCAACCGCAGGCCGCGATAGCACAAGCTGGGGACTGAATCGGATTGAACCACCGGCCAAGAGGAGGTGCATGGTGCCGTGGTGGTTGTGCTGCCTTCGAAGACTACGGCGGCGGCAAGACGGAGGCCGTGGCACGCTAGGAAGATGGCCGCCATCCAGCGGCTCTTTTCAGGCGTGTTGCTCCATCGTCAGGTTACATAAAAAAAGTTTTTTTTGAACCGAAACCATAGAACAATCATTCTACGGGTATTTCATTAAAATAAATATTTTACAATATGTACAAAGTGAAACCCAAAAAGGTTCAACCCACTCCTGTTTTGTTGAACCCTGAAGCTAGCATTATTATGTTAAATGGTGCTCAATCCAGCTTGAAAATTGATCTCTGAATTTAGTTTTCAGCTTGTGTAATAGGAGCTGAAGATCAGTCTTGAGTGAAGCTTTCCAACCTTGGACTGTGGCTGGTTTTGCCTTGAAAATTTTGTCATTCCTTTGAATCCAGATGTTCCAACATCCCATGATCATAATTTCCATGTAAAATGCATTAGGCAAGTTCTGCATGGCCAAAGAGACCTCATCAAAGATGGAAAATCATCTGCGTCTGTGTCCCAGGAGAGACTGCCAACAATTGAAGGCAAAATCACAGTCCCAAAAAATATGAAGAGATGTTTCCTCCGTGATCATTTGACAAAGAGCACAATTATAGGTTGGTAGGTGGAAGGATCGTCTTTGGAGCATGTTCCTGGTGTTGACCCTGTCATGCAGTAGGAGCCAGAAAAATATCTTGTATCAAAGCATGGTTGCATTCTTCCATAGTTTTTGAAAAAGAGGTGCAGCTTGTTGTCCCTTTGCAACACTTTATACATCTTGATCGAGGAGTAAGATGTTCCCCATGGATAGGTCCATTTATCACCATGATTTGAAAGATGTGTAGACTCAATGATGCTCTGAAGTTCTGTGAATTGGTTGTGTGCTTGAGCAGAAAGTGGTAGAAAGAAATTGTCTGTTATGTTTGTCTGCTGCAAAAATTCCTGAATGCTCAAATTGTCTTTGATGGCAAAGGAGTAAAGCTTTGGGAATTTATGTTCTGCAATGCCATGCCCCCAGTTATCAGTCCAAAAACCAATAGTGTCTCCTGTGCCCAGCCTCCATGTAGCCACAGTCTTGAATTCAGGGAGCAGCTTGAAGATACTTTTCCACCAGAATGAACCTACATTCCTGTTGGTAATCACTCCATCTGGGTAGTAAGAATCCCAAATAAGGTGTACCCAAGGAAGATTCTCTTTATGTAGGAACTTATGCAGATGTTTCATGAGAAGGCATTTGTTATGGATGTCAATGTTGAGAACTCCCAATCCTCCTTGATCTTTGGGCAAGCAAACTTTATCCCAGGCAATGAGTGCAGGGCCTCTACCTTCCAATCCATATTTCCTCCAGAAGCAGTGCTTTAAAGCTTTGTTGATTTGCTCAGATATGCCTTTAGGTAGATCAAGGGTACACATGAAGAAAATAGGCAGATGCATGAAGACAGATTTGATGAGTGTAAGCTTGTCCCCATAAGATAGGAGTGTTGAGCAACCTGACAGTCTGCTGTCAATCCTCTTGATGACAGGTGAGAAATCTTCCATCTTAGGCTTGTAAAGTGACAAAGGTAATCCAAGATAAGTGAAGGGAAGGAACCTATAGAGCAACCCAATCTGGCAGCTAAAGCTTGAATAGCCTCATTCTCAGTGTTGATAGGCACCATGGCTGATTTATCAAAGTTAACTCTGAGCCCTGTAAAGACTGTAAAATGGAGAATGAGGTTCTTAAGTTGTTCCATTTGCAATGCAGAAGCTGTCATAATTAGAACTGTGTCATCGGCATATTGAATGACAGGGAAATCAGGACAATGGTGCTGTTCAAGTGGTCTTGATATCAAATTGTTATGCATGGCCTCATTCAGACTAGATTGCAGGAGATTTGCAGCAACCACAAAGAGTAACGGAGAGAGAGGATCTCCCTGCCTTACTCCTCTATTGCATAGAAACTGTTTGCTAGGGACCCCATTTAATGAAACAACAGAGTATCCAGATGAAAATAGCATATCAATCCACATAAGCCATCTACTGCCAAATCCTCTTGCAATGGGAACATCTCTAATGGACTGATGTTCAATGAGATCAAAGGCCTTCTCAAAATCCAGTTTAAAAACAATAATCTCCTTGCCAGACATTTTGCATTGATGAATGAATTCATAAGACCAGACAAGACAATCTTGGATGGACCTAGCCTTTAAGAATCCATATTGATTAGTGTGCACTAGTTTCAAAATGACCTCTTGGAGTCTATTTGCCTTAAGCTTAGCGATGATCTTTATTGAGCAGTTGAGCAATGAGATTGGCCTGAAATCATTGGGTGTGGCTGGAGCATCTTTCTTAGGAATGAGAGTAATAAAAGAGGAGTTGATGCTCTGCAAGCTGATCCTTCCATGATAGAAGTCCTCAATTAAAGCATAGAAGTCAGGTGCCAGAATATCCCAACAATGCTTGATGAAATTTGTGTTGAAGCCATCTGGTCCTGGAGCCTTATCATTAGGCAGATTTTTGACAGCAGAATCAATTTCCTCCTGTGGAAAAGGGATTTCCAACATAGATAAATCCACATCTCTATGTAGTAAAGAGCCCAAATTTAGAGGGTTGAAGGTGGACACAGATGTATTTAATCTCTTTTTGAAAGCATTGAAGAGAATATTGGCTTTGGCATTGTGTTCTCTGTGAGTATTACCCAATTCATCCTGTAAGCTGGCAATGTGATTAACCCTGTACTTGATGGTGGCTTTGGCCTGGAAATATTTTGAATTAGCCTCTCCAAATTTGACCCATCTAATTGTGGCTCTCTACTACCAATAAATCTTTTATCTCTCCAGAAGTGTGTGAAGATGTTGCTTAAGAAATTCTCTTCCATTCCATTCTTGCAAAGTGAGAGTTCCATAATCTTCAATTGTATCTAGAAACAGAATTACCTCATTAGTGGATTTGATAGAGATACTGAGTTGAGAAATTGACTTGGCCCAGATTTTGAGACATGTCCTTAGTCTTTTGAATTTGGCAGTAATTCTCTTTGCATTGTCTTGGATATGGATGGCCTGCTCCCAATTTTGCCTTACAATATCTTTGAAACCCTCAATTTGCAGCCAATAATTTTCAAACCTGAGGATTTTAGACTTGGGAATATGAGTTCCAATTTGCACCTGACATGGTATGTGATCTGAGACAGGCTTTGATAGAGGAAGAACCAGAGTATTAGGAAAGTGAGATGTCCAGGATTCAGAAGTGAACACCCAGTCTAATTTTTCCAGCAAAGGTGCTTGCTGCATGTTGCTCCAGGTAAAACTCCTCCCTTTTAGTGGGATTTCAACCAGTGCCAGGCTATTGATGGCATCATTGAATTTTAACATATCTGAGAAGTTACCCCCAGCCCTGCTTCTGTTGTGTGGGTACCTAATATAGTTGAAATCACCCAAAATCATCCACTTTGTCTCATCAGGCTTTTGGATGTTGCTGAACCAATTGAGAAATTCTTCCCTGACTGCACCTTGGCAAGGGCCATAAATATTGGTGAGAATCCAGGACTCACCAGAGAGCTTAGATGTAAACCTGATTGAGAGAGAAAATTCATTTTGAAACAAAGTTTCCCCCTCAAAAATGCTGCCATTCCAGGCAATGAGAAGACCACCAGAAGCACCCATAGAGGGTAGAAAATCAAAACAATTGATCCTGTTGGGGCAGAAGTTTTTGATGTATCTAAAGTCAAAGTGCTCTTTCTTTGTTTCTTGCAGGCAAACTATATCTGCATTAGCCTCAGCAATCTTGTTTCGAAGTGAAAGCCATTTGTTACTGTCATTAATACCTCTGATATTCCAATTGAGAATATTCCAGTCTCGATTCATGTTCAAATAAAGTGTGGACTGCAACTAGTACTGTTTCTCTCAAGGAACCTTGTAAGGAACACCAAGCATGCAAGATAACAAGCAATCTTTCAACATAACAGAACAAGATACCATAGCTTTGCACAATACACCAGGTCCATTCAGCACATAGATAAATAATAATGCAACTGTCTCTCATTTCAGAATTCAGAGTCATTACAAAAGCATAGTCTCTCATAAGCAGCATTAAAAGTCCATTCCAAAAGTGCAACATATCCCCAGATCTAAAACTTCTTGATGCTAACATGTTTTCTTCAGAAAGCTAGCTTAAGGCTTGAAAACAACCTTCTTGGAGGTTCCTTTGGCAGCAACCTTAGCCTCCTTCTTCTTCTTGGGCTGGTGCAACATCTCCTCAGAACAGTCCTTTGCAGCAGCCTTGCAAAAGGAAACAGCCAGGTTCTTTACTATCTTAGTGGTAATGGCAGGAGGATCAGTAGAACAGGGAAAGCATTATCTGAGCATGACTTCCTCCTGAAACCATTGTTTAAAGCTTTCAGTCTGAAGCTCCTTCTTACCTCAGTTTCCACCGTAGGAGCTTTATCCTTCCTCTTCCTTTGTGTGTGAGCAAGAGAGGTACTGGCAGGTGGCAGAGGAGGGGTGCTGCTCCTGTGCAGAGCCTGGGGAGTAGAAGCAACATTAGAAGAAACTTCTGGCTCCTCAACTAAATTCTTACAACAAAGAATCTGCTCACTTTGACACTTTTCAGGAATTACAAATGGTAGAGTTTGATTACTGACAGAACCTTCAATGATATAAGTCCATAATTGAGATGCAAGTAAAGATTTTGCCCAGTCAAAGTTATCCACAGACATTAAGGAAAAAATGATGAATTTACACCACTCAATAGGTACCTGAGTAACTTTATCTGTTGAGTCCATAGGAGCAAAGCGAGCCTTCCAAAGCTCCAACCCTTCTTTGGAGAGGAACTCCTCATCCTGACCTGAGGATGCAGATGACAGTAACTGAATGTCCTTGCCAGCAAAGCTTGCATTGAAAATAGGGTAAGGGAATCCAGGAGGGGCCTCTAAACTGTTACCTGCTGAGGAACTGGAAATCTCTACATTTTGATTGATTTCTGCATTTGGATTGTGAGGAACAAGCTGCTTAGGATCAGCATCATCCATATTGGCCAAAGGGACTCGAGCCATAATGCTGGGTTCCATGCCTGGTATCTGTGTTGGAGTAGCAGGTTTGGGAGCAGCATCAGCCAAATCTTTAGTGGTCACAGGTGCAACTGCAACTTCAGCTGCAACAGTAGGAGGGGCAGCAGCAGAATCCCCAATCTCATCTGCGGCATAATTGGTGGCAGCAGCAACATCTATTGGCAGCAGCATATGTTGCAAGAGTGGCTCTAGAACTGGCATGTCTCTTGGAGGCAGAGGAAGATTGTCATCAGCAAGCAGATAAATTTGAGGAATTGCAAAGTCCTCCAGGGGTAGCTGTTCAATGGGTTGATTAAGATCCAAAGCTATATGTGCCACAGGTATAACTGGTTGGACTTCGGGTAGAACAAGGGGTGCCAGAAGCTCATCCAAATCTGGAATGCCTGGTGCACCAATAGCAGACTCAGCAGAACTGACATTTGCACTTGGCAGACCCAAGGAAAGAGTGAGACCACTGTGATCATCTTCAGGCTGCACAACCTGAACTTCAAGAGGCCCCATTAAGTCATCTAGAGCCAGAAACTCACCAGCTTGAATTTTCACATCAACAGGAAGATGTTGTTGTGGCATAGCCCAATGACCCCAGCCTTCATCTTCATCATTGTGAGCTGGAACTTCCTCAATTACAGGTAGAATCTGTTGCTCAGGTTGCAGGAGGTGAAAGGCAACAGCCCAACCATAAGATTGTTCTGATTGGGATGGTGGAACTGTTGTGGTGGCCTTGGGTGGGGGTTGCCATCTGTAGGAAGTGGGTCTTCATCAAGTGGTGGAACTCCAATAGGGTTGTCGTCGACAATCACAACAGGGCAAGTCCAAGATTGGCCACTGAAATTCTTGGCCCCAGAGACCACAAGACTAGCCGGGACATCTTTGAGTGCATCAACTTTCACTTTCAGTGCTACCGCAACATCACTTGATTTGTATCTGTCCCACACCATCAACTGTCCGAAACTTGCAGTGGCATTAGACAGCTCATGAAAACTCCTTAAATCAGCAGGGAAACCGACAACCATGAGCCAGACATCACGATTTAGATTAAAGTTCTTCCAATTCAGCCCCTCATTGTGCCTTTGAAAGACAATATGAATGTCATCATACGCATGCGTCCCTCTATTAACTAGAAAATCTCTGTCAGCCGCACTGCGAACCCTCACAAAAGCTTGTCCAAAGGGACACTTCGTCACCTCCAAGACCCCAATGCGCTTGGATTGCAGAAACTCAAGGAGGATCTCACGGATGTTAAGAAAACTTACTTCTCCTTGGGGCATGGGGATGATTGTTGCAATGGCAAGATCTTCATTGGCTGGCACAAGGTTGCCATGGAGCATGCGATGGCACGCCGGCCTTCCTTCCACCTCAATCGCATGGAAACCCTCAGGGAGGAATGGCGTAGGGTCGAAGGGGAACGACGCCATTGCCAGCGAGAGCAGAGTCGCCACGTCCGCCGAAACCCTCGAAGAGCGAGCTGGTTGCTGTAAAGAAGGAGGAGAGTGGTGGGAATGCGAGTGGGCACCGGCGGTAATGGCTTGATTTGACTGAACAGGGAGGATGATGCCCTCTCTGACAGGTAGGGTTAAATGCGTCGATTGACGCGAGTCACGGTCAGTAGCCAAATGTGGCTGCTGCAGTAGAGGCGGTTGAATGCGAGGCGTCGGCTCGGAATTCGCACCTCCAAATCTGCAATTCTCTTTGATATGGCCCAGGCAACGGCATCCTCTACAGCGGATTTTATTCTTGCAACCAGGCCGAAGGTGGTCCACATCAAGGCAGCGAATACAGAAAAGAGTGCTGGGCTCCCTAGCAGCATGGGCCGGCCCAGAATTTTGAAAACCCGTGGATCCCGCCCCTCCGATCGCCACATTATTGGGCGCAGTTAACACCTGGTGTGATGGTGCCACTGATTGAGCCAGGCGCTGGGAAACTGAAAGGGATCGATTAGCACCGGATCTGATCGGCGATCCAGGCGGAGATCTGACCGGAGATCCAACCGGAGAACGAATGGTGGAATTATTTCCATTAAAGATTCTTGGGGTTTGAACAGCTTCGGAATAAGACCGACGATCACCAGAACGATTGACCACAGTCCATTCCTGGTCAAGTTCTTGCTGGTACAGCCTGAACTCTTTGCGGGAATCTGGTCCACCATTGCCCCAAAGGAAAACCCCCAAACTAAAGAGATCATTGACGCAATTTCCCCCTTTGATGATGGCAAAACCCACACTTTTTTGAGGAAGCGCTGAATTTGAACGACCAATTTTGAAAGTACGAAACTTTGAAACGAGAAGCATGACCCCCAAAGCAAGATTGGAGCATGAGACTGATCGAATCAGAGTTGATACGAAGTTTAGAACGAGTCGCCTGTGCCACCAGGAAGAATTCCTTGAGTTTTCCCCCGTCGAAATGATTGATTGGAACCCCAAATTGCTTCCAGATGTAGGCTTCAAAGGCCAAACCTTGCTCAAACTTAAGGTCAGAGAGAGCCATCACGGAGATGGAGATCGGACTTGAGCGAGTGACGATGAGGCAGAGAATTGATGTGGGCACCGGGGCCGGAGTGACCACTGGTGGAGGCTAGGTGGTGGCCGCCGGGGCCGGAGTGGCCACCGGCGCGGCTAAGAGGCGCAGCTAGGAGGCGTAGGCGGAGGCGGAGGCGGAGTTGTCTCATAAGTTGCAACATAAAAAAAGTTTGGTGTTGGTCATACTACAGTTTACTTAATAGACATATGCTTGCAATTAGATTTATGAATCAAGGTTCAAAAACAGATTACCTGCATCATAAGAGTATTATTGAGAAATTCAAAGTAAATTTGCAACTCCTCGCCGACCTTGTTTTGTTTTGTTTTGTTTCCAAGATAAAGTTGTTTGCTTTTATCAATATATTGATACTTGTTACTTATAGGTTCTCACATAGTTCATGGTACCACACCAGGTGATTCTTTTAGATATAAGTTTGTTTCATTTCTATAAGTAAATAGTGTTGCACTTCTTATACATTAGCAATCTCTATTGGGTAGGTGTACATAGCAGAAAATATCTTTTTATATATGAGTTTTTCTCAAGGCGTCCAGGTTAAACCAAATGCATTTTCTTTTCCAGAAGCATATCAGCTCCTAGCAATTCCGATTCTTCCTTGTAGGTGCCCTTGCCACAAGTGAGTACTCAAATGATGTCGCAATTTTTAGTGTAAACCTTTGAGGCTCAAAGTCTGCAAAACTCATCATGATTGGGTGGCTATTCGTTTTGTGTCTACATGATACAAATGTTTGGCAATCATATTTGCATAGATGTTATATAATCCTGATCGGTAAATTTGATTTGTCTGCCAGTAGGAAAAGTAAGAGACCGGTTCAAAAGGATACGAACAATGAAAAAAGATCATGATGAATATGAGTCCGATTCCTTACTTTTGATCCTTGACAGTCATCCCGTTCTCATGGTTTCCAATACCAATGGTTAAAAGAGCCATAGGGGACAAGAATTTCTTTATTTTGCGTGAGGTTATTTTGTTCGTTCGATGTAGCCTGCGGACTGCAAATTGTCTTGGGCCTGAGATTTAGGATCTTGTTTCATGCTCTCCAAATTGCAAATTTACCGATTGATCTTGTGAAGTTTCCCGTTGTTTCTGTTTGCATCCATTGTCCTAGTCAGAGCTTCCCCTAAAACAAAATTATCCAAAATAAATTAATAAAATAAGAAAACCTCCCTTCATCCGCCGCTCGCCTCTGTTATACTCCCTCCTTTCTGGTTTATAGGGCTTAATTTGAAAATCTCTTCAACCAAGGTAGATGATGAATGGTGGAATTAATTCCGTAGTTTGCAAAAGTACTAATTAATACTCTTATTTTTCTTAAAAATTTATGTATATCAATGCATTACTTACACCGCATGCATGCATGACCACTTAATGACCAAGAACTTTTACATGCATTGGTGAATTTTTTCTTCATCCTTAGAGCATCTCCAGCTGTTGGCCCCCCAAGGGCGTCTAAAATCGCCGCCTGAGGGCGAGCCGGCGCAAAAAAACGGCTTGAGGGCGAGTTGCCCCCCAGTCGCCGTCCCCAGGGCCGCCCCCAGGCGCGTCTAATTTTTCCAAAAGAAAAAACGTTCAGCGAAGTTCGGTTAAACACGGCTAAATTTCGGCAAATTTTGGCATATATTACATGTTCGCGACGCGTTTACATAACAAATATAACTAAAAAAAGAAATCAGGGGAGGGAGGGCTCGGAGGCGGCAGTGCACGGCAGAGGGAGAGGGAGAGGGCTCGGCGGTGAGGGCTGGTGTGGCCTGAGGCGAGGGAGGGCGTCGGCTTATATAGCCGCGCCCGTATGTACGCGTGGCGGGAGGGGAGGCGACGCCGCGCCGTCCCGTGAAGCGCCGCCCGTGAGGAATCAATGGCAAGGCTGACCGGCGGCGGCAGCGCGACAGCCTTGGCATTGATTCCCGCGGGAACCGAGGCGATGAGGGCGACGAAGCGCCCGTCTCGCTGACTCGGCGGGCCCGCGGTTGCTTCGCGCCAAAACCACTCACCCCGGCGCCCCAGCGCGCCGGGTTCGGCCTGAGTCCGCCGACGCTGATTTCGGCCCAGGCCGGCAAAAATCGAGTTTCCGGGGACGCGACTAGGCCGTTTTTTCGGCGCCGGCGCGAAAAAAGCGTCTGGGGAAGCCGTTCTGGTGGCGCGGCTGAAGATGCTCTTACATGTAATGATTGAATACACCTTGAAATCCGAATATATGATGGTAGTAGTAGAATTGAGACTTTGTGTTTGGTTGGTGTCACCGAATGGAATGTAATGAGTCGGGTTCGTTCCCAGGGCTCATTTATAAGACGGAAAAACAAACTTTTGAGCCCTATAAGCCAGGAGTGAGTACTATCTCCGTACCCCTGTGCTTCTACTCTGCTTCTGGCCATGGCCGCCTCGCCGCCGCCCTCGCGATTTGGGCCCCCCTTGCTCCCCCTCCTCCTCCTCCTCGTCGTCGGTTACTTCACCGTCTCAGCATCAGCGGCCGGGGAGCTGAGCCAGGTGGTGGGGAGGGGGACGGAGTCGGATGGCCCCTACTTCGAGCCGTTCAACGTGAGCTACGACCATCGCGCAGTGCGCATCGGCGGGCAGCGGAGGATGCTCGTCTCAGCGGGAGTACACTACCCCCGCGCCACACCCGAGGTGAGGATCCCGTCCGCGGCTTGTGCAAGGGCAGCGTCTGGTGCCACCGGAAAAAAATGCAGCGTCTGGTGGAGTTGTTGGCATCGGGCGGAACCCCTTGTAGTTTTCCCCCTCTTATCGGAGCGAGTTTATTCCATTACCTCAATGCCGCAATATCGTAGGCCGCCCCGCCAAAGAGCTTACTCATGCCTGATCAGGCTCGAGTTGGGGCGGCGGAAATGTGGGATTTGTGTGGTTTGATCCGTGGTGGTCGGGGCTGCTGCAATTGAGCAGAGACGAACAGAATTGGTGTTTTTCCCATAATAAAAAGAAGTTAAACTAGGATAGACTGAAAACCTGAGTATTTTTTCCTCATAGCACCGTGGATAACCATGGATAGCTCCTCCATGAACTTCCTTCGAAGCTCGTTTGCGGTTAGCGAGTCAGATGGAACTGTAACTTCCCCCGCAAAAAAAAAAAAGGAACTGTAACTGACACTGGTGTGCGTGAGGGTGTCAAGAGATTTTCACACTGGCTCTTCTTGAGGCGTCCGTGTGAGACTGAGTTTCATTATCACTTTTAGTATGGACATCAGATTTTGGTAGTTTTCTTGTGCTTCAAATAGCTGGGTGTTGCATGAAATTAATTGCTGTGCATTGTTCTTTGTTTGCCCAGGAATACGGTGTTTGTATTGCTTGTAGCTCTAACTAAATTCTTGCAAATTGTGCTAGATGTGGCCTAGTATAATTGCAAAGTGCAAGGAAGGTGGTGCAGATGTAATTGAGACATGTCTTTTGGAATGGGCATGAACCAGCCAAAGGTCAGGTAATGTAGTTGCCTACTTGTTTACTTCAGTTGTACATATTTTGTCCTTGAATATGAACTTATGCATCTTCCATTTTTCCCAGTATTACTTTGAAGACAGATTTGATCTTGTGAGATTTGTGAAGCTGCTTGCTGCTGAAGGCCTATTTTTTCTCCTTCGTATCGGCCCATATGCTTGTGCTGAATGGAACTTCGGGTCTGTTTATATCTTGACAGTGGACTTTTGAAATATCTTGATCACTTCCGTACTAATTACTAGAGTTTTCAGTTGTGTTATAATTTTTTTTCTTGCTCTATTTTTGATTATTGGTATACACGGACATGTGTTTGTTGTCTTCATGCACATACGCATCATTTTACAACTAACATAATCCTTTCTAGCTTGTCTGTATAGGCTTAAGTCAATCACTATGTCTGAGAACGTTTACCTTATCTACCTCAGTAAGTAACCATTGGATGTTAAATGGGCCGAATACGCATGATTTCCATAGCATTTGGATGACACTTCACATGTCCTACATTTTAGGAGGATGACATATTTTGCCCTCCTTCATTAAAAAAGGGAAGCTGGTGAAGCTCTGGAAACGTAGAGGAAGAGGTGTTTGTGAACAAAAATGTAGTTCTACTGTCGTAAGGGAACACCACAGTTGGTGTATGTCAAGAGTTCATCAAATCAAATAATTTATTTCTACTAATATACAGTGGCACTGGAAAAGGCTAATTATCACCCACACACAAAAAGGAAATGGTTAATTATAGGAGGTGCTCTATAATTGGTATACCTCCTTATTTTTATCTCATAACTGCCACTTATCAAAGCAATCAAACTTCACTGTTGCACTCATAAATGCAGCTAATTTAAACACGTTACGAGCTACACTTATGTACTTTAGAGGCCCCAGTTATTATATTTCAGAGTTACAAATTTTCTTCTTCCTTGTGCAATTGAGCTTTTGATGGTAGATTGTCGTTTGAGTTTTCTCTCCCTCTACATTAAACATAACGTCAGTAGTTTCTGTAATAATAAACATTATCTTAGTAATTGCATGGTTACAGTTTTGCACAATTAATTTTTATTACGTTTACCCTATTTAGCAACTCTCCTGCGTGTTTGAGAAAAAAAACACTTAGTATTATTCATGATGTTTATTAATCTATCCTTTTGTCATGCATTTGTGCAGTGGTTTCCCAGTTTGGTTACGTGATATCCCTGGCATAGAATTTCGTACTGACAATGAGCCATACAAGGTAAAAAAAAACATTTCACTGTTTGATCCATGGCTTTCTTCAGATCATAAATTTTCCATCTTATAAGAGTTTCATGCTGCATAAAGTCACATGATTCCTGCACTTATATGTGTAGAAACGATGTACAGTTACAACACTGATTTTAGTGGGAGGGGCATCCTCAAGCACTCCTTAACCACTAAGCCGTATAAATGTTTCAACAGGCTGAAATGCAGACTTTCGTGACAAAAATTGTAGACATAATGAAAGCCGAGAAGCTTTATTCTTGGCAAGGTGGTCCCATTATATTGCAGCAGGTATGAACCAATTCTTAAATTTCAGTTATTGGATATATTTTTTTGTTTGAGAGGGAGCGAGAGGGAGGGGAAGGGAAGGAGACAGAGTCCAACACTGCTTTTCTTCTCCCATCTTTCCTCGGGAAAGCATTGCAAGGAAAAGAGGAAGAGGAAGGTGGACACAAGGGCGGCAACAAGGAACAGCTTGACACCGGAGATGCACACATTGTTTTTGTCCTGCCTTTTGTACTTCCAGTAATAACTATACTCCGGCTCAGCAGCCGAGAAGCTTTATTCTCGGAAATGCTCACAAAGTGCTCACCCACTCAAGGGGTGTGGGGTCTATTTATAGAAAAAGCAGAAATCTAACCGTTGAACAGTAAAAGACAATCACCCTGGAAGTACCACATGGTATTCTTCGTAGTAGTGGACCCGTTCAAAATTTGAACTGTTAGGTAGGAAAACGAACATTCCTATATGTACCTGGAGCTTGGAGGTACTGGGCTGCCTAGTAAGCCTCTTAGGCCATGTACAAAAGAGAACCAGTTTTTCCTAGCACCGGTGCTTATTTATAGAACATAGATGATTAATTTGGCACCCTTGCTATTGAAATAAGCAATGTTACTTAAGAAAAATAATTAAGCACCTTGCATCCATGATCTTAGAAGTCCAAATACCTAGAGGTGCTGGAAACAAAAAGCTTGGAGGTACCAAACACAAAGAAGCTCATCTCAGCGTGAAGGAGAAACTTGCTCTGAAGTACTGAAGAAAAGGAGAAAAAGAGCAAGCCTTAGAATGAAATGGTGCAAAAACGACAATCTCTCAGCTCGGAGGTGTCGAATAACATTTGCTCGGGAGTATTGGACCTATACAAACTGAGAGGTGCTTGGAAGTGTTGAAAAAGGTTAGGCCCCGGGTTATCGGAGCTAAGAGAGATTCTCTTGGCAGGATCAAAGCTCGATGGTAACGGAGAAAAATGGAGGCGGTTTCGACAAACACTTGTAGAACAGGGTTCATTTGACAGGCTCACTCGATGCTCACAGGGTCAGTAGTACCAGGTACGGAATACTCAGAAGTACCGAGAAAGTGGAGAACTTGAGGAATTGAGTGGAAGCAGTGCAAAACTTGGGGATTTGGTTGTGGATCTTGAGATAGAGTGCATCCCTAGTTATTTTTCATGTGCCCTCTTGATAGTGCGGTTGTCCTTGAACTCAATGTGGATCTTGGATCCACTAAAAATCTATAAATTGCAAACTATGAGCTTGAAGAACCAACCCTTGATAGCACGGAAAGCAAGGGGCCACCAATGATGTTTGCGCTCATCAAAATGGAGGATACTTAGTCCATTCCTGAAGTAGACTTGATAAAGCATTAGTCCTCTTAATTTCCTTGTCATTAATCACCAGAACCCGATTGGGGCCTAAGTTTCACATTCAGAAGGCCAAGGACGAATTCATTGAGATTGGGAAGAGGAAAGAATTGGCGGCAGTGGATGCTAGCATGACACGGGGTGTGGCTCGGACTTCAGAGCACAAAGCCAAGACACTAGAGGTTCGACTCACAAGTCGGGGCCTTCGGCATCTAAGGTCTGCTTGCTCTTGGACTTGATTATGGAGGCTTGGAGGTAAAAGGCGCAACCCAGTTTGTGTAAATGACCCTTGAGATCGTGCTATGTTTGTGGAACGTTGTTGTGCTGCGTTGTTGATTTCATCGAGGAAATGGGGGAGGACTTACAGTTGACTGAATATTCGTAGGGCGAGAACCCCTACCCCCATAATCCGCTTCCTCATGTGACGTTCTGGTCTTCTGGACAACTACGTAGATCTTGCTGATACTTGGTTGCATGTGTGAAGGCGATATCTCGATGCTCCTCAAGTACTTCGACTCATCCAAGTGGTGTTGCATTTTTTATTTTCATTAAAACGTGCAACTCGAGGGAATTGTAGCTTCAGCTCGTAAGGGATCATAAATTTGGACCCATAGAGGAGGAAGAAAGGCTTTTGACCAACGGCGTGACTTTGTTGCATGCATGCCTCCCAAAGCATTGTAGGTAGCTCACTCACCCAAGTTTTACCAAGGCCGGGCAACCTTTTGGTTCCTCGCGATTGATAGCCTGTGTAGTAATATGTTCTTGGTGTGCTCGACCTAGCCATGCTCTAGGGACGTGCCACGGATGCGAAGCACACTTTTGTCCCATAGTCCTTGCAGAATCCCAAAAACCTCTAGCTGGTGAACTAGGAGCCATTGTCAGCGATTATCCTACTGGGGATGCCAAATCGTATAAAGACGTTGCATTATGTACATTTCTCTGCCAACTTGCTTGGGACAAAGGCTTTTTTGTTGCGATGATGTTGGTTAGGGGCTCGATCTACTTTGTGAATGTGTTGATGGCCATAATCAGGAATTGAACCCACCCACCAGGAGCAACGGGGAAGGGACCAAGGAGGTCGAGCCCCCAAGTCGCGAATGATCAAGACAGTGGAATTGCCTACAAGGCATGCATGTGTTGGTGTGTTTTCCTACTGTGGAACTGGCATGAACTCTAGTGTTGAACCAGCTCGGTGGCATCTTGCAGGTGGGTGCTTAGGTAGGAAAGCAGGCGGCGGGCACTAGGATGACGGTTGTTGGGGAAGGCAACTCGGGGCGACAGTGCCCGCAGAGATGGAAGAAGGCTCGACAGAGGGAGCGCTCGGCGCGAGGCACCAGCGGCTGGCTTTTGCTGGGTGGTTGCAAGCGCGGACGGTCCGCAGAGCCAGGGTGACGATGGCAGTATGCGACACGCATGGAGATAGCGTGTCAATACGATGGGTGCAGATGCAGTCGTAGCGACATCCATGCTGGATGGAGTGGCCCGACGTAGGCGTAGAGGCAGCGACTCAACATCGACTCGAATTGGACAAAGAGTTGGGGCGGCTTGCTGAGGGGTGAACTAGCACGCGCTATGGTCGGAGGAAACCCTCGTCGTGGTAGAGGGAATCGAGCTGCGAGGTTGGGGAAACAACAAATTGGACCAGGAAAGATGGGAAGCAAAAAATCTATCTGGAGCTGTCATCGCCCAGACCTTGGACATCCGCTGATTTCATATTTTGGCTTTGTAATTGCCTCCTAGTAGGACTGTAACTCAAAACCCTTCCTTTCCAATGAAATGAAACGTACAAGATTCGCAAAAAGAAAAGAACTCTAACATGTGGTTGACATAACACCATTGTGTTGCGTAGCAGCTTGATGAAAGGGAGATTGTTGCCTGGTGGGGAGATAAAACGAATTAGGGCAACCATCAATCCCATGAGCTTCTGAACCTGCTTGAGGTTGGTTGGTGATGGCATATCGAGGATTGCCTTGATCTTCGATTTGATGACCAGGTTGTCAATATAAGCTTCCACGTTTTCTCACCTATCTGGGTGTAGAAGGTTTCCTACATGGCGTGTTGCTATGTGCAACCATCGTTCTTCTACCCAAAGGTCGCATTTTTATAGCAAAATGTGCCAAAGGGCGTGATAATGTTGGTGTGGGGCACATCCTTTTCTCTCATGCGGATCTGGTGGCAGAGGGAGTAAGCATCCAGGAAGCACAGGTACTTGCAGCTTGATGTGGAGTCGACGATCGGGTCTATCTAGGGTACTCAATCCATATATGTAAGGCCTAATGAGTTTGCCAATATTGCCTTTGACTATTGATAAGATTAGTAGTATATGAGATGTATAATGCGAAAACTCTATCATCCTTTCACGTACGAACTTGACGGTATGCTTTGTGTAACTTGCATGTCATATATTATTGCTGTAACACGTGGTCAAGTTAGCCTTGAAAAACGCATTAGGCCCTATATAGATGGATAGAGGGAGTAGTAGGAATGAATCCTCAGGGTAGGCTTTATTTAGGCGGGTGTTGTCGACGCACAGTCGAAGTTCCCCATTCTTCTTCGGTGGGTAGGCTTTATTTAGACGTGTTTTGTCGACGCACAGTCGAAGTTCCCCACTCTTCTTCGGTGCTAACACCGGATTGGATAGCCAGGTGGGCTATAGGACTGGCTCGATGAAGTTCGCCTTCCGCAGCTTCTTGATTTCTCAAAGTATCACCTTCTGTTGTTCGAGGTTAAAATGCCGTAGCTTCTACTTGATTAGTTTGTTGGATTTGTCAATGCCAAGCCTGTGCTCGGCCACCTCCCTGGGAATTCCAGGCATATGGGCGGGTAGCCAGGTGAAGATGTCTGCGTTGTCCCGAAGGAAGGTGACAAGCTTGAGTTCTCACCTTAGCTACTCGCAATAGGGTCATCATCACGTAAGATTGTCTCCTTGACTTCGTCTTGAGGAAGGACTGAGAGCTTGGGCTTCTAGCGAGATGGGGTTAACTCGTCAATGAGGTCGGCATGACCCATGCGTGAGTTCAGACATTAGGTTTGGCGTTATCAGCAATCCCATTGAGTTTGTCCCAACTTGAAGCTTTGTCGCATTATACCATATGCTCGAGGGAGCCGTGAATGATGATGATACCTTTGGTCCTGCGATCTTTACTACCATGTGGGCGTAGCTTGAAACGCCTAAACACTTAGTGAGCCATGCTTTGTAAGGAATCTTGAAGTCAATTACTTGAAAGGAGCACCGTACTCTTTGTGATAATTGTCCCCTTCACTGAAGATGTCCGGGAGCACCACCTGCCGGGTTGGCCTAAGTCTATGGAATGATCACGACGTTGATTTGATCTCTGATTGCAAGACTTGCATCTGCTCGAGGTCCCTTATCATGATAATGCTTAGGGAACTCCCGCCGCCGATCAAGACGCGGTGAACTCGAGCTATGTCGATCATTGGTGATACGACCAAAGGGTAGCGACTTGAGAGGCGATAGCTCATCGGGCAATCAGTTTCGTCGAAGAGAATATGCACCTTGGACCACTTTGATCAGGGAGTAGAGGCTTGGGTAAGAGGGAGTAGAGGCTTGGGTAAGAACGACCATGGCTTCCCTCCTCGACTTGTAGCAAGCCCAACCACCCACAAGTGGTCGCCGCACGATGATCTGGGAGAGTTGTCTCTTGATTCCTCAATCTCCAAGTCGATAAGTTATCAGAACACGCCTTAGTTGGCTCGAGCATGGGAGCCACTGTTGTGAAGTTAGCAACAATTCTCACGAGTCCGCTGCTTCCTCTGGATCCACTTCTCCATAGGGTTCGATTTGATGACACGAAGTCCCCAAGGCCGATGCCAGTTGTCGAGGGTAATTTCCTTGGTGCCTCATAGTGGTATGGTAGTTGTGCATGATTTATGTAGTCGTGGCAATGCCAGGGCAACTCCAACACAGTTCACCAAACCACCCCTAAATATCCGGACCGGACTGTCCACGCATTTTTTGCCATCCAACGCCGGTCACCAAATTTGTTCGGACCGGTCTGGATGGCCAAAATTGCACAAACCTGACACCAAGCCTAGGGGAGGCTTGGGGGATTCCGGACATCCGCCACGTCGGACTCCGACACCGCTGGCCCACCAAAATGCCCCCATCGGGAGCCCTTTTTTCTCCACTTCGTCCCTCTCCCGTGTTCTGTATCCGCACCCTCGGTGACTGCTGCCGCCGCTGTACCACCCCGGCCGCCACCCAGGCCTTGTCGGACCTTCGCTGCCACTCCAACCAGGCGCCCGCTTTGGCTTACGTGGTCGTTCCACCTTGCATCCTGCCCGTCGCCCATGTATCATCTGCCCCTGTCGCCGCCTTCCATGGCGAATGCCACGCCTGGCAAGCGTTCAGCCAAATGCCATAGCAGAATATTTGACATTGTCGTTGCTGACTTTGAAGGAAACACGATAATCGCATACTCGGTGAAGGAGGATGAATTGTTGTGTGATGCGTGGTTGACCACAAGTGTGGAGTTTCAAGGCATGAATCATAATGTGGCATTTTGGCAAAGTGTGCATGTTTGGTTCAATGAGCACAAGCACTACGCGCCCTACAACATGGAAGTGATCCATGATTGTGGTGTGAGGTCGCTACTCCATCGATGGTACGCCATTCAAAATGTCGTCTACAAATATTGCAGTGCGTATGCACTGGTGTGAACAAGGTGGCCAAGGGCTGCGTCACTCGAAGAGCTTGTGAGTTTTGCTTCTTTTTGCTCTACATGTTGGTCATTTCATTGATTTGCTCTATGTTGCAAGTTGTTGACCATCCCTTGTCTTCCTTTGCTAGCTCGTATGTGCATGCGCGTTGTACCATAGTGTACCATAGGACGGAGTGCAAGCCCTTAACAATGATGCATTGTTGGATGAAGCTCAATGACCATGGTAACTGGATCAATTACCTATGAAGTAGTGCAAGCTTGAGGAGAGGAAGCTTGAGATGAAGGCTACTTTTGGGATCGATGAAACTTAAAAACTTGTTGAACATCTTTCAAGGAGTACTTTTGGATTTAAATGTATGGTTGGATTGCTATTGATCTAGATGGATTTGCAAAGTGACCAAAGGCGGTCATTGGTTTAGTTTTATTAAAAAAGTAGGAAAGGGTGGACATTTGGTCATATTTGGTGACTCCGGTTGGAGGCGTCCGCCCCTATTCCTGTCCACGGACAAGCTCGGACGTATCCGTGGACATTTGGTGGTGTCCGTTTTGGTCAACCGCGATGGAGTTGCCCTCAACTCAGGTTACCAGGGAATCTAGGACACGATTTATCCCGGTTCGGGCCCAGTACAATCTGGATTACAAAGAATGGATGGATCCGGCAAGTTTGTAGGCAGCCCAACGGGCTAAGATGATTGATCTAGGTGAGATCCGCCTAATCGTTAAGGGTTTTGCTGACTCTTGGATTGATTGATCCCTCTTACGGGGTCTTGGATGCCTTTATATTGTTTCTGGTTAGTGGTGGCTTTTTCCCTCATACATATATCCTCTTCGTATACCGGTAGGAGTCTAGATCGGATGCGAGTAGAACCCATGGCCCCATTGCCTTTTAACCCGCACGGTTTCCTTATTGCATATCTGGAACATGCATCCCCTTGGTCGGTGGTGCTCCGCATGGGCCTGTAAGTCCTGCGTACACCTAGGCCCGTATGGCATGTTATGCCGTACACACATATACAGTAGTATGACCACCCATCGTCAGTATATTGTGGTACCAAATTTGTTACATGAAACTTCTTGTTGTTGGAAACTCGTGTATCGTCTCATTCAAGAATTGATCGCCATCTAGTATATTGGAAAGAAAGAAGTCCACTTTTCAGCCTTCAAATTTTCAGGAAGTTCACTTTTCAACCTTCAATTCCTAAACAAACTGTTCACTTATAATCACTTCACAACCTTGGTCCTGTGTTTGTTAGTTTCTTGCTGACTCAGATGCCATGTGATGACAACTAGGACAATTTGTCCATGTCAGCAGTACACGACGCCATCCACAAATGTCATGTCAGCACATCTCTGTCCCTCTCATTTTAGAGCTCTGTCTTCTCTCTCTCTCTCTCTCTCTCTCTCTCTCTCTCTCTCCCTCCCTCCCTCCCATGTGGCCCTTTCTCTCCCAACTTTCCCCAAATTGCAGACCAAACAGTAAGCTGATCTACATTTTCTTCCTGCTCGCAGCTCCGGATTGGCCTGCTTCTCCTGGTTGAGAGCATCACACAGATCATTCTCATGCCGCCAGAACAGACCTCAGCCTCGAGACTGAGAGACACCCGTTCTAAGACATTCAAAGACAGGCCAACGAAAGCCATCGCGCTAGGTGCCTTGGTCACAGCCGATCGTTGGGTCCCCCAGAGTTAGGTGCCTTGGTCACTGCCGATCACTAGGTCCCCCAGAGTTAGGATTTGGGCTGGCTCGGGTTGGGGAAAGTGAGCAGACAGGTGGCCAGGGAGGGAGGTAGACGTGACGTGGATAAGAAGTTATCCTAAACTTCTAATTGTTGGCCACATATGGCGTCGTCCGAATCAGCATGAAACCACGCTAGAAAAGTGGACCTCTTTCTATCGAAAACCAACATATATGTGCAACAACTTATATGAAGCTGACTAGGATGCTATATGTTAGTTGTGTTGCATGCATTAGAAGCAAACACGATTACATACCTTTCTTCTTATTGGGTATCCTTTGGAGATTGTTATATAGGTTGAAAATGAATATGGGAATATTCAAAGCAAGTATGGTCAAGCAGGCAAGAGATATATGCAATGGGCAGCTCAGATGGCACTTGGGCTTGATACTGGCATTCCTTGGGTGATGTGCCGGCAAACTGATGCTCCGGAACAAATTGTAGGTGACCTCACAACCTTGTGATAATTTCCACTCCTTCTGTTTACTATATGTAACAGAGTTCTGACTCGATACTTTTTTTGGTAGCTTGATACTTGCAATGCATTTTACTGCGATGGGTTTCAGCCAAATTCTTACAATAAGCCAAAGATATGGACTGAGGATTGGGATGGATGGTATGTGGTTTGTGCCTGGTTTCCTTCAGCCATTATTATGAACATTTAATGGCATAATCAGGTACTTTGTTGTGTGAACTGTGATAGTTGGGGGTACGGACCCGTGTGTTTAATCTACCCAAGATGAACATGGCTTTAATACAATGGGGTTAGGCAGGAGGAGAACATCATATTCTCCTCCTTTAGGTGTAGTGATTAGGCAGGTCTACTAGTTCATGTTCAGACATCAACATCATTGAGGGTATGTTTGGCTTTACCCCAACCTCGCCCTACAAATATTTGGCTAGGGTTTATCTTTTGCTCGCTCATGAGTTGGTTGGCTAGAAAAAGAAACTAGAGTGGCCAAAGAGGCATTGGCATGATTTCTTTTTGGAAAACCATCCATACAAGGGCATACCCAGTGCTGAAAGCTCCCACACAAGGTGGGGTATGGGGAAGGGAATTTCTAGACATTATTATGCAAGGAGGCCGGTTCGAACCCAAGACCTCCAGGCCACAAGTGGAGAGACTACCACCGTGCCAGGCCCGCCCTTCCTGTGCCAGATATCTGCAAATAAAATTCCTTTTTTTTGGCAAGTATGGTGTAAAATGTTCAAATATCATAAACAAGATTGTTGGGTGGTGATTAACATTACATTTTTCACATTATTGGAAGCTCTTGAATTTTTTGTTGCTCCATGCATTACACCTTCTGTTTTGTACGCAGAGTATACTGCATCAGTGCAGAAATATGTTTTATGATTTTGCTCCATTTATAATCCTTATATCGCAGGAATTTTCCAGCCACCCCTTTTCGGGAACAAAATCATAAACATATTGCTGCCTAATGCAGTATACTCCCTCCATACAAAATGTAAAGTGTAATTTGATTTGCCAAGGCAAGGCTTTGACCAACACTTGATTAACATGCGGTACTAGCAGTCGTAAGTACTAACAAATACAAATCTAGTGATATCAATTTTGTGTCGCATAAAACATTTTTTTTCTCGAACATGGACCCAAGTGCATATCATTTTGTATTTTGGGGAAACATCAAGCTGTCGCCAAATGAAGGGGAGACTTGGCGCAGCGGTAAAGCTGTTGCCTTGTGACCATGAGGTCAAGGGTCCGAGTCCCGGAAACAGCCTCTTGCAGAAATGTAAGAAAAGGCTGCGTACAAAAGACCCAAGTGGTCGGACCCTTCCCTGGACCTGCGCAAGCGGGAGCTACGTGCACCGGGCTGCCCTTCTTTTTATCAAGATGTCGGCAAAATGTACAAGTCCAACTGCAAACAGAAAATCGAACTGCACAAACAAATAAACAAAAGGCAGGAGAGATCTGTGGAACACTTTTTCAAGAACAACAAATATGGAACACGGAAGATAAATAAGCACAGCCGCAGGGCTAAATTATACAGGTGTGCTGCTGTTCCAACATGCCTGGTCAGGCGGCCTGGTGTGTATTAGGGAAATTTTTCGAGAAAATGCAAAAGAATCTTTGCTTTTCATTGCATTGAAAAGACGAGAGAGAGTACATGCCTCCTAGGAGGTTATAGTTACAGAGTCCCAGCGCCCGATCAGTGGACATCCCAGGAGGCCGGCAAGACAAAGCCCTTGTGTCCCAGCTCGTGCCCAACATTTGGCCTCGTCTTTAATCCTATCGACTAACGCATCTATCGAGGGTCTTGCATTGTCGAAGACGCATTCGTTCCTCTGTTTCCAGATCATCCAGGGGACGAGCATTGTGTAGATTGCAGAGCTTTGCATAGTGTAGGAGGGGTCTGTGCCTTCGCACGCAGCCACCAGTCCAGCATGGTAAGTTCATTGGCTGGTGATTGGGCAGGTATGCGCGCCCAGTCCAGGATGATGTGCCAAGTCTGCTTAGCGAATGGACACGCCAGGAGCAGGTGTTGGATGGTCTCCGGATCTTGATCGCAAAGGAGACACCTGGGGTGGTGCTGGACGGCGTCGCGGTCGCTAAGCAGACTTGGCACATCATCCTGGACTAGGCGCATACCTGCCCAACCACCAGCCAACGAACTTACCATGCTGGACTGGTGGCTGCGTGCGAAGGCACAGACCCCTCCTACACTACGCAAAGCTCTGCAATCTATCACAATGCTCGTCCCCTGGATGATCTGGAAACAGAGGAACGAATGCGTCCCCAAGACCCTCGATAGAATAGCAACTTGTATTCCCAGGTGGCCATAGGCCAATATATATACACGTACCAAGTGTGGTACAATATGCAGAAAGTCCCCTATACAATGGGGAAAATACAAAGGCTACATGGCTATGTACATTTAACTCTTGACAGTGTGCACACAAACTACCTATTAAAAAAGAAACAGTTCGCGAAACTTTGTCTTAACAAATCAAAATACGACTTACATTTTGGGACAGAGGGAGTATTTTTTTTTCCTGTATGCATGTGCATGATCGATCTTTCTTCCATGTATTTGTTTAGCTTTAAAGCCAAAAATTTAGAAGTCTGCTGAGTTCTATGGTTTTGCTGTAGTAGCAAACCGAATGTGTAACCATATGCACATCGATAAATAATGTTTGCCAAATGAATGATGTAGCTAAACCCACTATGACTACCCTTCTGTTATATTTCTTCAAGAATTACTAATTGAACACCTTCTAGTTTCGATGTTCTATTGAAGATATATTCTTGTTCTCTTGAAAAATGTGACCTGATGTATTGCGCAGGTATGCCAACTGGGGTGGACCATTGCCTCATAGGCCTGCCAAAGACAGTGCTTTTGCTGTTGCTCGTTTCTACCAACGTGGCGGAAGTTTGCAGAATTATTATATGGTAAGATGTTCCTCGATAAGAGAAATAAAAAGGGAGATTGTAAAAGAATCACTATCTCCAACAGCAAATTCAAATATCTACTTTATATGCACTTTGATCTGGCTGGGGAATCTGAATATGTTTGCGCCCCAGGCTCTTAGTCTGACTCATATCACTGGCATATGCATAGTTTGAATGGAGCCCTAGCTTCAGTCCTTTGAGCTGTCACTTGTTGATGTATATATTAGTGGTGTGTATATACCCCACTGTATAAGGGGTATCTTGCTTACTTCTCTACTTGTATCTCTATATATACATGTCCTTGGCCTTGGAGTAATACAAGTTGTTATTTTCCTAACATGGCATCAAAGCCCCAGGTTTAGAGTTTCTCTCTCTCTCCACCGCACGTGCAACTCATAGTGTCGCCACACACAGATCGGTTTTCTCTTATCTTGGTATCATCTCTACTTTGATTTTCTATCGACTTCCTGATCGTATTTCTGCCCTAGTTCCCCTGTCGCCCATCCTGATCCCAATTTTATCATCAATTTTTTTTTGACAGAAAGACTGTAAGGGAACCCCCTACAGTATAATTGGTGCAACAAACCCAAATTGCAAGCACCATGCCTTGAACCTGGGTGGGTGGGAAGGCATCAGCCCCTTCCGACCACTAGGCTATGCGTTAGTCTGCAATTTTCGCTTGTCCAGATATTTCCTATCGATTTCATGTTCAGAGTCAGTTTGCCTCTTCTCCCTCTCAAGTTCGTTGGAATCACCTCCTTCAGGTTCTGCGATATCTTCATGGAACTATCTCCCACCGTCTTCATTTCCATGCTCCAATTCCCTACAGCTTCAGGCATATTCTATGCTACTTGGGCTAGTGATCCTTTGGATTGCCGGTCGATTTCTGCTTACTGTGGCTTTCTTGGTGGTTCTCTCATTGCCTAGAAGACGAAGAAAAGACTGCAGTTTCTCGTTTAAGTGCATAGACTAAGTTGTAAGCTACAACATTTTTGATACAAGAGGTGACTTGTTTACGGTGGTTATTTGAAGATTTTAGAGTTTCTGTCACTACATGACTACTCTTTTTCCTGACAATACATGTGCTATCAGCATTACTCGAGACCTGTAGTACAATGAGCTCTGTTCATTACAACTTACAGGTCTCATTTTTCTAAAGTTTCATAAGGCGAAGTTCAGAGCATATTTCAAGTTTCAAAACAGATGTTTCAAGCAGTGTAGTGATCCTTGGTTCACATTCCCTTAGATGTTTGACAGATATTTATTCTAGCTTGATATCATAAGTTACATTGCATAGCCTTTTACTAGGTTGACTTAATTCTGGTACTTCTAGTAAAATGTCAGACAATTGTTCATTTGTAGCGTGAAAATGTTTTACCATGAATATGATGGTTCTAAATATTTTGCTCGCAGTATTTTGGTGGAACAAATTTTGCCCGAACAGCTGGTGGTCCACTTCAGATAACAAGTTATGATTATGATGCTCCAGTTAACGAGTATGGTATGTGAGTTTCTTTGTAAGTGCAAGACTTCAGAACTATAAAGATTTAATGTGTTTTTTTGTTTTAACATATAAGAGGACTTGCTAGTGACCGATACCCTGAGCTAGCTCTTCGTGTCTTAGGCTGCATGACCTGCCGACCAGTGTTTTGCTGTATGCGGACAACGTCGTCATCTTCTGCCACCCGAATAGGATGGAGTTACTTATTGCTTGCAACTTGCTCGCATAATTCGAGCACACATTAGGGTTGTGTATCAACTTCGTGAAGTGCTTGGTGTTACCTATCACTGTTTCCGGCAGGATACACTAGTGCAAAATAAAGAACTCTACCGCACACGCCCAGGAACATGCTGCTGTTAGAGACGGGTGTACCACTAGATATGGAGTCCTGTTTGCGTAAGTAAAGTCAGTGTAACACGTCGATGTAGAGTAGTTGTATTACCGTGTCCTCGTGGATCCCTCCAACAATCCGTCCAAGTGTTGTAGCTGCAATGCCTACAAGATATGCATACGTGTGGGATCAGCAACCGGCTGGTGCTTGGGCGGAGATGTGCTAGCAACTCGGAACTGTTGAAGTGTATATGGGGATTCCTAGCCCTTTCCATCAGTTTGGACTTTTGGTTGCGTTGGCTAGTGCATGAAGCTTAACATGGTATCGAGTCCAAGGTCTTGAGTTCAAGTCCTGGCTTTCGCAATTTATCCAAAAATTGTTGTTCCCCCCTTTGTGTCCACGTATAGGCCTCTTGAGCCATACCTTTGAGTCTATCCACATGTTGACTTCCCGCGTCTCACGTGAGAGGGGGTGTTGAAGTGTATATGTGGATTGCCGAGCCCTTTCCATTAGTTCTGACTTTTGGTTGAAGTGTATATGTGGATTGCCTAGCCCTTTCCATTAGTTCTGACTTTTGGTTGGGTTGGCTAGTGCATGAAGCTTAACAGGAACATCAGTCAAGGAGGCGGAGCCGCCATAGGGTTTCTGAAACCCTTGGGCAAGAGTGGAGGTAGGTGACATGGCAGCCGTCAGGGTGTGCACGCCTCCCCATGCCCTTCTTTTATAAGGGGCAACCCCCTCTAGGGTTTGGGGCACCCTCCCTAATGGTCTAGGCCCAATCAACTCACTTTTCTTCCTTCGGGTCAAATCCGTTTTCAACTTCGGACCATTACTTGTGTGACCCTTTAGGTTCATGCACGTTTGGTTTGGACATGACACGAGTACCCCTACCCGGTCACTAGTTGGTATTAGCCCCTAGCAAGACATGCCAACTCCTAAACACACATAAAGACCGTATCGGATCACAACGTTGCATATGTTAAGCTTCATGCACTAGCCAACGCAACCAAAAGTCCGAACTGATGGAAAGGGATAGGCAATCCAAATATACACTTCAACACCCCCTCTCATGCGTGATGCTAGCTTCATGTACTAGCCAACGCAACCAAAAGTTTGAACTGATGGAAAGGGTTAGGCAATCCACATATACACTTCAGCGACGTACATGCCACTCCTTTCGCCTCACGATATTGGTCAAGCTCAAGTTCAACCTCTCTTTCTTGATCATGTGATTCGGAATCCTTTACTAGGTTAACTCTTCAACCATAAGTGGCACCTCCATGCATTTCTGGATCTGATCACTCGAGGGGCCCAAGGAAGTGACCGTCGGGATAACTTTTTAACATTCGTGATAGACCTCGAGGTATCTCCAAACCTTCACATACGTTAGGATAATCAACGGACTTGGATCAGCACCAGTGACTCCTCTCGCCTATGAGTCTCCAACCTCCAAGAGTAACAAGAACGATGTGGGAAGCTTGGAACTTGCTCAAATCACAAAAGTGATTGGTCAAAAGAGAGGAGGAAGCTTGGATCTTGGCTAGGGTTAGCTCCTCTCTCAAATTCCTCACAAATCTCTCAAGGAAAATAAGGATTGGGGTTGGGAGAGCATGGGGAGTGTTCTTCTTAGATCTGGAATGTTTGGAATGAAGTGGTTGACCTTAGGGTTAGCTCATCAGGAAAACATGGCACGTGCGGAGAAGAAGTCACATCAGGGGACGACGAAGCGGTAGGGGAAGACGAGGCATTAAAAGAAGACCCATCATGAGAGGTCGATCCATCAGAAAAATCTGCAACTCGTGGACGACGAATGTAGTGGAGAGGATAGTGGGGACAATACGAGAAGGAGCCTCGGCAGTGGTAATAGCTAATAAGTGTGTCAGGATTAAGTCTGTAAAGAAATAGACTCGATAGAGGAGGCTGAAGGAGAAGATGGAGGTGGATAGAAAGGATGAGACTCATCATAGGTCATATCCTGAGAAATTCGCATTCGATGACCGACAGGATCCCAACGCCGATAGCCCTTGTGCTCAACACTATATCCTAAGAAGACACAATCAAATGATGGAGCAGTCCATTTAGTTCATTTATGACGGACGAGAACAACATAGCGAACACAACTAAATGGCCGAGGCGCAGAGTAGTCGGGAGAAAGACCACATAGACTTTAGAGGAATGCCACACTAGGAGAAAGACCACATAGACACTTTAGAGGAATGCCACACCGCAGAGCAGAAGAAGGTTGAATTTTGATGAGATAGGTCGAAGTAGAAATCACCTAAGCCACAAAAGTGAGGTGAAAGAGAGGCGGGGATCATCAACACAAGCTGTCTGAAGAAGGCGATGATGCTTGGGCCCAGCAACACCATTCTGAGAATGTGCACTGGGACAAGAGAAGTGAGCATGTGTACTCTGCTCAGCAAGAAATCCTCGCAGCGAACATGAGATATCTCACTAGTAGAATCTACACGAAAGACACGAATAGGAGTAGAGGACTCCGTACGAACCATAGCGACAAGTTGCTTAAAGATAGATAAGACCTTACTGCGAGAAGACATAAAATTTGTTTGAGTGGCGAGAAAAATCATCTATAAAAATAATATAATAGCAATGACCTCCTTTCAAAATGAGGGGAGCCGGACTCCAGTCATCTGAATGAACAATATCAAAAGGAAGACATGAACTCACTATGAGGATAAGCAACTGAATTTGATTACCAAGCTTACAACCCTCACAATCTAAAGATACATCTCCGGAGATAAACCCTAGAAAGTCATGATGATCTAAAGACGAGAGTTGCACAGATGACCAAGACGATGATGCCGTTACTGAGAATAGACGGTAGACAAAGTGCCGGAATAGAGAGACTGGCAACAATGGCAGCAGAGGGACCGTGACACCACTCAAGCTCTCAAAGGGCTCGTGACTCACAACGCCGGAGCCAGCCCCTACTAGAGCCCCTGGGTGACGGTCCTGAACACAACAACCAGAGTGAGTAAGCTGGTCAGCTGAAAAGAGCTGCATGGTAAACCAAGGAACATGACCAACAGAGGAAACATGAAAATATGAGGTGCTAAGCGTGCCATGACTAGCAACGGGAAGATAAGTACCATCAGCAATAAGAACATGAATAGAAGTATATAGATCTAATCTATTAACAGCGCGGAAGAATCATAGATCATATGAATAGATGCTCCAGAATCAAGAATCTACGTGGATGTACTTGACTGTATAGAAGGTGGTCTCTTAGTGCTAGAAGAGTCAGTTGTATTATGGATGTAACTTGATTGTATTGCAAGGCCCAAGGGGCATGTACATATTACACAAGACTCGGGGTGCAAGGAAAGGAAACTTAGCCTAATAGGACTCTGACCTAATATTAATACTCCTTAACAAGTTGAACCTATAGAAGCCACAAACGGATTATGGTGAACTTTTACAATTTTAGCATTTCTTCATTCAAATTGTGTCATATGGTAGCATGTGGGTGCCTTATTATAACGTGGTAAATGTGTATATCATCAAGTGACTTAAGAGTAGGCATCTAAGTTATATCTTAGTCTTTGCATGTATAAAACACCAGAGTTACTATTCAGAATGCATGGTATTATTATTTTCAGGTTTCTTAAGGCAGCCTAAGTGGGGACATCTGAAAGATCTACACACAGCTATCAAACTTTGTGAACCAGCTCTCATTGCAGTGGATGGCTCACCTCAATATGTAAAGTTAGGATCAATGCAAGAGGTTTGTTGCCGATTTTCTTGCTTTTGATTTCATAAGCTATGTATATGTTGAAGTATATGTGGATTGCCCAACCTTTTTCATGAGTTCGGACTTTTGGTTTTACTGTACATGAAACTTGATAGGGTATCAGAACCAAGAGGTCTTGGTTCAAGTCTTGGCGTTCGCAGTTTTGAATAGAAAATTGTTGTCCCTCTTTCTGTCCATGTTTAGGACTTTTTGAGACATACATGAGCAAGGCTAGTGGAGTATGTGTGGATTGCCCAACCTTCTCCATGAGTTCGGGCTTTTGGTTCTACTGGTTAGTGCATGCAAATAGTCTAAACCTTCTAATATATGGTTATAGGAACGTGTAACCTATTGTCCCTCTACTTGTCATGTGGGGCATCCCCTATAGGCGCAGGAGGCCGACACGAGTGGCAACAATGTCACCAGATTCATGCAGTAGTCGCTAAATGAAAAGATTAGTTGTATCCTCTTAGTTTCACAGGATTTATTCCCTGTAGTTTGTTTACATGTCTAGTTAGTAATATTCCACGTTTTGGATTAGGCCTCTTAAGTCCTGTAACGTTGGCTATATAATGCTTACCTCTAGTCTCCTATCAATCGAGCAATAAATCAATCTACTATCCCCCCATGTTACCTCTTCCCCTGCCTATGATGTGCGACAACCCCTCTCCTACTAGCGCCGCGTCAGAGAGGTCTAGGGGTTCGGCCTCTTACTTGCCGTAACTACCCTCTCCGCCTCTGGCCTCATGGAAATACAATTGCATATTTCCTCACAATTATTACCCAAAAATTATTTTATAATTAGAAGCTAACAGTCTCACTTCTTAGGTAATACTCCGACTGGGAGTTTTGTTTTGTATGTGATGGTTTCTATGTACAATTTAGGTTGTGAATGTTAACATTTGAGCTAATTGCAATGGAGATATATCAGCATGGCGTGTGGGAACACTACCCCACGAACTTGGAATATGCAATGGACTAATCCATCAACTTGGCTTTCGGGTTCACTTTGGTCCGAACTGAGGCCCGCCAGGCTAATCATGCCTACATGGCATGCCATGTCTGGCTACTCACACACATTCCATGTTTGTGAGGACTTTGAATCTTCGGACGCATCATACTTTTTTCGATTAGGACTCCCAATTTTTGGCAATCCTTACCAGTGCCTCCATTCTGTTCTTCTTGTCAAGCTATCCACAGCTACTGAGGAGGCGGTGAACTGCGGCAACGGTGTGGAGGATTTGGACGCCAGCGACTTTAAGAGTGCCAGAGATGGAACCATGACGTCAATGACCCAGCAGCACAAACCAAATGACGACATCACTGAGCTGTCGAAGTCCTATATGGATCGTTTGTGGAGACTCAACCAAAAAGCTCACGGAATACCCCCAAATAATCCTAAATTGATTAATGGTTAACTTTTTACCTGCAAATGGAAGCCGTAATAGGTCGTTCATCATTCCCATCTCTGGCGGTATGCCATCCATATATTGCACGACCTCCCAGCTCATCCCCCCCCCCCCCCCCCCCCATC